>NW_015177033.1:55360-73783 GCF_001447785.1 Gekko japonicus | reverse complement strand
TTACTGGTGGAATGAACTCCTGGATGACATCAGGGCTCCGTGGGACCTTTTACAATTCCGCAGGGCCTGTAAAATGGAGCTCTTCCACCAGGCTTTCAATTAGGGTGCCGCCTTTAATATCCTGGCCCCGGCCCTAACATCACCATCAGCACCAACAGCCTGGCACGAGCCTGGGTGATCGACGCCATCTGACATTAACATCTGTTTGAATGTGATTTTAATTAATTTGTGTTTTATTATATGTCAGCAGGGCAGTGCAGGATATAAATTTAACTAAATAAATAAATAAACAAATTCCTGCAGTTCCTTGAGGGAGTTACTATGACTGGTGGGAACTGAAGCAAAAATACTAGGTAGTTTATCAGCAAAGAAGAGGAACCACTTAAATGAAAAACTTAATTAAATGCCAGCATTCCAAGTTCCAGCCAGCAAAAGGGCAACCCATAGTTCTGGCACAGCTGTTCTTGAAAAAGAGCAGTTTCTGTCAGAGTTCTCTCAGCTCCACCTACCTCACAAGGTGTCTGTTGTGGGGAGGGGAAGGGAAAGGAGTTTGTAAGCCGCACTTAGATACCTTTGGGTAGTGAAGGGTGCGGTATAAATCCAATCTCTTCTCTTCTTCTTTTGATTGGGATTTTATTTGTATAACAACACCTCTAGTCTATAAACACCAACTATTTTTATGCAACGAAGAACATTGAAGAACAGGATTAAACAAGCTTGAGAAAGTCCCTGTAGTCCATAAAGATGCGTCCATAGCAAATAAAACTGCCTGCAACTAGCAGTATAGTCCAGTTGAGACACAGTTAAAGCACAAAAAACCCTAATATTAAACAAAAAAGCAAAAAAGAAGAAGAGAAGACCTGCCCAAAGGACAAGAGGGGACTGACCGCCCATACTAAGGTCTTCCAATATAGGAGGTATTATAGCCATACCTAAGAAAAAACTTGTACACCAACGGGAACAATCAAGGCTGAAACCCTTCCCCCCACCCCACTATAATGCATAGGAAGATAGATTACCACTCATGGCAATTTTAATACACATATCACAAGAGAGAATTAACCGTATACTTTCTTTTTAGAATCTTTGCAGAGAGTCACAATATAAAGTTACAAAACCTTAAACAGGCATGTAGGGGGGGGAAACAGAACAGTACGGCTCTAGTAAGCGAATAAATGCTGCATAGACTCATCCAAGTTGATTGCAGATTGGGATCTTAGACCACCTTATTGGAGAAATCTGGAAATCCAGTTTCTGTTTCATTGATTTCTTGACCGAAAGATCTGGTATGGGTTCCAAGTTCAGCTGTTGTAACATGCAGTGGCTGCTCTCCAAGTCATGTGCCGTGAAAACAGTTCCTTAATGGCGAACTTGCAGGGCAACTGATGGGAGCCATTTGTAGCGAAGATCAGCTTCACATAGTTTGGTGGTAACCGTCTTCAGGGCAGCTCTTATTTATTTATTTATTTTTATAGAATTTTGTATTGCTTTTCACTATAAACTACAAATCTACACACTACAAATTCAGAATAGCAAGGTACAGTAATGATCTAACTTATGCTTTGGATGATATTCATGTTTACAATATATTATTTAATCTCTAAGTAATAAGTATTCAAATAGAAAGAACAAAACATTCTTAATTTTAGTATCGCATTTGGGCAATAATATCAATTCTTTAAATTCTAACATAGAAAAATCTCAGATCTTCATTTGGATGTCTTCTTGTCTTTGTGCTTCTTCTTTTGTCAGGGGATTTTATCCTTATAAGATCTGGGTGCAGCAGCTCCCAAATCAAAATCAAAGTCAGAGTCAAAGATTTCACCCAGGGACACCGAAGTAGATGAGGAGCTGTCAGTGGCTGACGCCTGATGATTGCTGTTTTCTTCTGTCGCCTTCTTTTCCTCTGCTTCTTCTTTTTTTGTTGTTGGAGTTGATGCTGCTTCAGGAATGCTTCTGCTTTAGAGAGAGAGTCAATCTTTTCCTTCTTCTCTTTGTAGTTGAATATAAGACATTCTGGTAAAATCCATCAGTATTGGACATTGTTCTTTTGAAGGAATGTTGCGATGTTTCTGTATTGCTTCTTCTTCTTACGTATTTCAAATGGAACATCTTTCAGTATTTTTATCTCTTCCTCTTGGATTTTCAATGTTGTGGCAGTAGAAGGTTTAAGTATTGAGTCTCTTGTTGATCTTTTTGCAAATTTAACAAATATTTCCCCTGGAAGATTATTTTTTTCCACAAACTCTGAATAAGTTCTATATATCATGTCTATGTCCGCTTGCAATATTTCAGGTTTGCTGTTGATCAGGGGGACCAATGCTTCACTTAGGATTTCTCTTAAATTTTCATTCTTTTTTTCCCGGTACCCCTTGAAATCTTAAAACATATAGGGATCTTTCCACTTGCAATTGTATTAATTGTTGTCTTTCAGAAGCTCTTTCTTTATCAGCACTGTCATTCTTTGATCCATCTCTTTGATCTTAGTTTCAACCTTTTTTAGCTTTTTGACCATCTTCTCTGATTTGTCTTTGGTCTCTTTCAGCTCCTTCTGCAAATCATCAAATTTCTTATTGAGATTCGTCAGCTGATCCAGCAAGGGGTGCAAGGCTTCAGAAATTGTACCAGCTAAATTAGTGGTAGTTTTTGGTCTTGTGACTGGTGATGCTGTGCTGATGATTCCTGTGGTGCCTCTGACTCTGGATGCCATTTCCCCCCCTCGCTGCGACATTGTTTACATTAAGGTAAAAGTTCTTAAAAGTTCTAAGGTTTTTCTCTGGACTGAATAATGAGCCCCGCTGCGATCCGCTTGGGTCGGGTGGGTTTCTAACAGCTTATTGTCGGCTTGCTTCCAGTTTCGCTGCTTTTTGGGGCAGCTCTTATTTTAAGATTTTCCCTGGACATGTCAGGGTAGACTTGGATTTTTTAATTTTTATATCTAAGAGAACCATCCTTGTGTGCAAGTTGAACGATTACTTTCACAGTTCTGGTGTCCTGGAATTCCACGATGATATCTCTGGATCTCTTTTGTGGAGAGGAAGCTGTGGAGCAGATTCTATAGGTGCGGAGGATTAATGGCGCAATTTTTTCATTTGGGCTCAGTATTTCTGTCAGCCAGTGTGCCATAAACATAGTAAGCTCCATGCTTCCTTCCTCCTTTTCTTCCATCCCTCTGAATTTAAGTGTGTTTTGTTTCAATTTAGCCTCTAACATCAAGATTTTTTCCATTGCCCAATCATCTTTTTTCTGCAAGTATCGTATTTCATTTTGTACAGTTACACTGATTTCCATAGCCATGTTGGCCGTCTGGGCCTCTTGTTGTAAAGATTTATTTATATTATCTAGTTGCTCTCCAAGTGGTGACAATTTCATATCGATATGTCGCAGAACATCTGACTTCAAAGCTGAAATAATTTCAAACAACTTATCTTTTTGTGGATGTGCCTCAGAGTCTTCCATGGCATCTAGCGTGGCCACCATTTTAGTTTTCAGAGCAGGCAAGACAGCAGTTGTCACGGCTGCACCGGTCTTACGCAAAAAGGCCTTTAAATCTGGCGGTTTCGGGGGGTTTGGTGATTTCTTGTCTCCAGAGCACTTACTCATACCTTTTCAACATTTACCAGGCAATTTTGAAGTCGTTGTTAGGTAATTCCAGGGTGGTGGGTCTGGAGAGTCAGCAACGTGCATCTGCCATTTTAGGTAGCTAATGCCATGCCCCCGTCTCTTCTCCTTGATTCCTTTGTATTGCTCTCTTTCCTGGCTCTTCACGTCTGGGCAATTTACTATGAAGTGCCTAGATTCCCTGCACTGCAGACACAACCCCAGTGCTCTCAATCTCTTTCGGGTGCGGGACCCCTGCCTTGGCTTGGCTCCCCCCCCAACGCTTTTCCAGGGTGTCTTTTGCTGGTACAGCCTCACTAGGCTGTGCCAGCTTTCTGCTTCACAAGCTACTTGAATCCAGGCACCCAAAGTTAGGGGGTTGCCGTGGGCCAGCGCCTTCTCCAGAACACTGATGTTAAGGCCGGTGTGGTAGAATTCAATGAGGACTTCTTCAGGCCACCCCTGGAGCTTGGCTGCATAGGTCTTGAACTCATCCGAGTATTCTTGCACTGACTGGCTCCCTTGTCTCAAACCCCGGAGTCAGGTGCAGGCCTTCTCCAGCACAAGGGGGTCTTCATACTGCAGGCATATTGCTTGCATTAAGGCATCAACGTTGCATAGCTCCAGTACCCCAACATTGTAGAGCCCCACGAACCAGTCAGCAGCAAAATCTTGTAGTCGGGACCCCACATAGTCAACTCAGTGCTCATTGGAAGGAAAAGTGTGCCCCCACTCTTGCAGGAACTTGCACACCTGTATGGCAAAAAAAAGTCTAGCTTCCCAGGGCTGCCATCGAAAGTTGCTTCCAAAGCATCCTGGGGCCATTCCCTCTCTGGTCTGGAAGCCATCAGGGTCCCTCCCCAGCAGCCTGCCACTGCCGCCACAGTTGGGTCTTCAATGGGCAACATAGATGTGAAGAGTATTGATGTGTTGTGCTATCAAATTACTATTAGAGTTCTTAATCTGAATTCAATAGAGCTGGAACTTGCTAACCCCTCCAAATTATTTTTCCTCAGCATCATTTTTAAGCCAATGCTTTTCATTTCATGTCAAGGCTGTTTTAAATCAGTCATAGCATCTTTAAAACATGCTCAGAGAGAGAAATGTTCTAGCTTTTGGTGCCACTAATGTAAGTAGTTGAATATAGCATCAAAGCACAATGTGTTGACAACATAGTTGTTTAAATACAAGGTGGTTCTGAGAAACACAGGAAATGCCATGCTCACTGAGCCAAGCTATTCCCTGGTACACCAGCACATATGGTTCTTATGATCACTCACTGTTCTGAGACCCCCTGTTAGACAACCATATGTGTTGGCTAAATTCCCTAGGAGCGAAGGAACTGCATTGATGACAAACTGGCTTCCTTTTTCTCCAAATGCCCTTTAGTTTATTCATTTATGTCTCATTCATAACTTTGCTTTTATGTAGATATTTATAGGTAGTGTTGCAAAATATTAAGGTATATCCACACTTCCTACCCAAACACAGAAATACAAATACAAACATTTAAAAGGGAATTTTAATGCCAATAAAGTAAAAATCTAGTATTTGTCTTATACCTTGTGAGCATTCTTTGTCTTACCTATCATTTAATTTGACCATGACAATGGTGGTTTGTTTATCACAACCATTATATGTAAAACTCCAGAAAATTCTTCTTGTTATAAGCAAATAGAGGTATTAATATGTTTGCTAGCTTGCAAAATGTTGTATTTCAGAGTGCTGTGAAGAAAATGCTGTAATATCAGAATCACCAGCTGACACATTATTGGTATGGCCTGGGCCTCTGAAACATTGGTGTTCTTTAAAATTTAATCAAGGTGTAGCAAACAGTTTGTTAGCTGCTACAAAAAAGGGACAAGAGATACACGTGATGTAACACTAGCATACTAGGGATCTTAGTCACACTCGTGTCTTAACATTATGAATGAACATAGACAGACACAGTTTAAATGTGGTGCAGGCTAGGTAAAACTCCACAGCTGCCTTTTTTTACATACCCATAGCAACCAGGCTATAGTCAATACGATAATGTTAGCTCACAAGAATGTCCCGGGATGTTTCTGCATCCATGCTCCATAACAGTGTAGACCTTACTTCATTATCCATTTGAAATCAATTTATGTGGCAAAATACTGCCTGGCTGTTAAGAATCTAGAACCCAGCCATGCCTGCTCTAAGCAACTGCACGTTGTTGTTGTTATTGTTAGCCATTCAGTTGTGTTTGACTCTTGGTGATTCTATGGACCAGCTCTCTCCATGTTTTCTGATCTTGTACTGTTTCTTTGAGTTGTTCCATGTTGGAGCTGGTGTTGACTTTTATGGTGTCTAGCCATCGTGTTCTTTGGCAGCCAGGTTTCCTTTTGCTGCTAACCAATCCAAGCATAATTGCTTTTTCTATTGAGTTCTTCTGCATGACATGGCCGAAATAGGTCAGTTGCAGTTTTGTGCTTTTTCCTTCCAATGGCATGTCTGGTTTTATGCTGACCTTCTTCTTGATTTTTTGTGTATCTTCTGTTGATACCAGACATTTCTTTGCAATCTCCTCCATTTTCTTGGCTGTATCTGTCAATTGTGCCTGTTGGCTGCTGAGAACACTTTCCATGCTTACTAACGTTAGGCTAATTTTCTGCATTTGGTCCAGCAGAGGGCGCAGCATCTCCCTTTCTTGATGATTTACAGCCGTCTCAGAAAGGCGGGGGCTAGGACCGGAAGTTCCTGCCTGCCTCTTTGCTTGCTTCTCCTTCTCCTTGTCTCTTTTTGGCCCCGACATCTTGGCTATTTGTTTACTTTTTTAAAGTCCGTGCCACGCGGCTTGGGAATGGATCCCTCTTCTTCACTTTAACAAATTCCCCAGAAGGTAACTTTACTACTTTTAATTTTTACTCCCCCTTCTTCTCGTATTCAAACAAAGTCTCTTTTTATTGTGGGGGAGGCTGCCCGCCCACCTCCCTACGCTTTCTCCGGGGGGGGGGAGAAATGGCTCTTATGATTTTTCGATCATCCACTCACGGTTTTCAGCATTTTTCCTTTCTCTTGTAATCGTTTCTTTGCTCCATCACTCCGGTGGATCCGGTGGCGTGGCTAGTCCCGTCAGGGCACAACATGGCGGGGCCTCTGGGGCATGGGGAAAGCCTCAATTTCCCGACCGTCAGGTTGGCAAAGAGGCAGCTCCCCGGTGCACCCCCTGGTCTGGAGCCTTTAGCCTAAGGCTCCTAGGGTCTCCACTCAAGTGGAGTCCCCCCAACCACGCGTGGGCAAATCGCCTCCGGGAGAGTCCCAAGAGTGCGACCGCCATTCGCCTCGCCGTGGCCGGAAGTCAGTATTTGAATCATTTTGACTTGCATAAATGCAAGCTTGGTGTGGCCCTTTATACAGTCCTCGTCTAGCTGTTCGCAATGCTTGTCCCAGTGAACTTCATTGTCTTTCCTTGCTGCCCTCTGGAAATCCTCATTCAGTCTTCTTGCTTCTTCCCATTTTTCTGCTGCTTTGGCTGGTTTTCTTCACTCTGCTATTTTTATGGTTCTGTCTGAGAGCCATTTGCACTTTTTCTCTGGCTTCTTGTATGGTATATGTTCAGCTGCTATTTCAATAATCATCGAATGAATTTTGTGCCACAGTTTGTTGGCCGTTTTCTCAGCAGTGTCCAGGTGTTCAAACCTATTTTTTACTTCAATTCTGTATGTGATGGGGGAATTTTGGTGATGTCAAACTTCTTTAGTGGCACTGTCCTTTTGATGTTGCATAGTTTGACTCTGATTTTAGCCACCAACAATTCATTGTCTGAACCACAGTTGGTGCCTGGATATGTCTTGACAGTAAGTACTGAACTGGTCAATCTATGATTGCATAGGATATAGTCAATCTGATTACGGTATAATTTGTTTGGAGAGATCCAAGTATATAAGCAACATTTGTGCTGTTTGAACCTTTCAAAAGTGGTTTTATTACTATTCAAAAGTGGTTTTATTACTATTCAAAAAGAACTGGAATGTTGGCACCAAATGAATCTGTCATGGTTAGACAGGCTGAACCTAATTAAGTCCTTTGAGCTTCCCAAGTTAATATTCCTCTTTAGGACAATCCCGATAGCAATTACACCTTCACAGATACAAAAATGGCAGAAAATGTTACTGCAATTCTTTTGGGCATATAAACATTTGAGAATCAAGTGCACCACTTTATATAGAAGTTCAGACAGGAGGAATAAGCTTTCCTAATCTACTGCAATATTACCGAGCTATTCACCTAACACAAGTAATCAAAATACTACACTCTTCCACTGATACTGATCAAGTGACCCTGGCTAACTATTACTCCACACCCTTTAAGATCCAAGAGTGCATTTGGCATACACCTTCGAGCAGACCAAAGACAATTAGATCCCACCCACTGCTCTACACATTGCTACATACCTGGGATAGGTTGAGACGCAAATTACTACCGCCAATTTCGAGACATCAGACATTCATAAACCAATTCTGGTTTCTACCTGGCCTAAAAAATCCGGATTTTGATAGTTGGAAGGCAGCCAATGTGTATACACTTCAAGATCTCAGTTTACAACATAAGCTCCTGCTAAAAATCAACCTAGAAGCTAAAATAAAACACAAAATTCCCTGGCTACAATATTTCCAGATATCTCACATGTGATTACACATTAAGCTCAACTCCATATTGCAGCAACCTCTCACGGCTTTGGAATCGTTGATCAGTATAGCTAGGGTAACACAACGGGGCCTAATCTCCTAACTATACAAGGTTTTAGCTTCACTGGATAGTGATACATGCCTAACTTATTAAACTTTATGGCATAAAGACTGCAACATTAGTCTGACAGTAGAAGAGTGGCACAAAATATGTTCCTCTCCACCATTTCGTTCCAAAATCACCTCAATGAAGCTCCAATCTTTTAAGATTCTGTCACATTGGTACCTCACCCCATACAAATTGGCACAAATGTCCTCAACATGCAGTCCAAATTGTTGGAAGAAATGTGGAAATGTGGGCAACTATCTGCATTGCTGGGTAGATTGCCCGAAAATACTCCCATTCTGGGAGGCAGTGTTGAAACAGATCAAATCATTTCACAAGATAGAAATTCTACCCATACCAGAAGACCTGTTTTTGAACAGATGGGCAGTAATCAGGGCTCTGTTTCTGCAACTGTAGAACGGGTCTCCCTAATGCTTTTTGCAGCTAAGATGGCCATTGCCACATACTGGAAAATGACAATGGCACCCACGCTTACACAATGGCATAATAAATTGTGGGATTTATATGTTATGGCGAAACTCTCAGATAATCTTACACGCTTTGACAGATTACCTGCTCCTACATCGTTTGTAGCAATTTGGTTCTCTCTCTTAAAATACCTAACTGAAAACTCAGATATTCCAAAGGTGGTAGATGATTTATGGTTGTGGTAAAATCAATACTTCTGTTCTATGTAATTAATTATGAACTTAATTCTTATGCTTTTCTTTCCCTTAAACATAGGGTCATCAACTTACCTTAGAGAATTGATGAAATGAAGCTCACTACATCTATTTGTAAGATTCGGTTTATATATTACTGTTTAATGCTTACCTTTAAATGTATTACTTTCTCAACCGCAAAATGTTACACACTTAATGTTATGATATTTCTATCTTATTGTACTATTTGGAAACTCAATAAAATATATTGTACAAAAAAAGTGGTTTTATTGGCAAAATTGTACCAAACAATTGTCTGCATCGTTCCTTTCCCCAAGTCCAAATCTACCCATGATGCCTGTCTTTGCTTGGGTGCCAGCTTTTGCATTGAAATAGCCCAATATGTAAACAATGTCTTTTTTATGCACTGTTTTCAGAGTTTCTTGGACAATCGCATAGTAACCCTCTAGGTCGAGTTCCATTGCATCAGTTTTGGGGGCATAGACTTGGACAACTGTGATGTTGAGGGGCTTGGTACGAATTCAGGTGGTCATAATTCAATTGTTGACTATTGAGAAGCCTTCCACTGCACAAGCAAATTTCTTGTTTACAGTAAATGCTACTCCATTTGTTTTCTTGGTGTCATGTCCTGAAAAATAGACAGTAAAATCCTCAGATTGGAAATAGCCATTGTCTGTCCAATGTAGCTCACTGATGCCAAGGAGGTCAATTTTCAACCTTATCATTTCTTGTTTGACAATATCCAATTTGCCCTGACTCATTCCTCTGACATTCCATGTTGCTATTCTATGGCTGTGATCACATGCACAGTTAGCCCTGCCATAGGTGCAAATGCCGGGTGGATTTACAGGGCGTGATCAGATGCAAACATCTGGGAAGCACCCCGCATCCATCGGCAACCCATTTTTCTCCACCGCAAAAGCGGAGTAAAGAGATGCTGGGGAAAGTCCGGTAGCAAATGGGTTTGCTACAGGCCACAGATGGAGTTTCCCCTGTCTGATCGTGCCAGCACATTCTCATGGTGTCGGGATGGTCTGATCGGGCTGTATTTTTTCCCCTTCCCAGTATGCACATCATTGCACACTGCATAAGGAGCCCCCAGTGCTGAGATGCGATTCATCGATTCCCCATTTAAGCACATCAGGAACAAATGGCAAAAAACCCCAACCCCGACTCACCCACGGTTCATCTGATCATGCAGTGGCGGGCTGCCCCTGCAGCTTCTGAGGACTGTGTGACTGTGCAACTGTGGGCCAATTTCCTCCGCAGGGAACAGCCTCACTCCCCCCCCCATGTTATCTCGCGCATGTGACTGCAACCTATTTGTCTCTGCACAGCTCAGACTTCTGCTTTCACCTTTGGCTGTATCAGCAGCTGGGATTCCGTCTGGATTTGTCCCAGGCACATCAGTAATACCATGACTACTTGCTAGGGATCTTTGCTCTTCCCCAGGAACATGTTGGGTACCTTTTGGCCTGGGGGTCCTGCCACTGGGCACCATGTCTGATTCTTTTGAGAGGCTTTCCATAAACTTTTCTTGGCAGACTATGTTGCCAGGTCTTTCTGCAACCCTCCCCATTTATCCAGGCTTGGGACTGGGATACACACAAGTGCTGGGTTAATTGCACATTAATGAAGCAGCAGGGGGAAGGGAAATCAACCTATATATCAGAACTGGGATTGTCAACTCCAGGGTGGAAAATTCCTAGAAATTTTGGAGTGAAGCCTGGGGAGGGGGGTAATCCTATATAATACCTCAGTAGGGTACAATGCCATCTTCTAAAGCAGCCATTTGCTGCAATGGATCTTATCTGTCATCTGGATATCAATTGTAATGCTAGGAGATCTCCAGGCCCCATATGGAAGTTGATAACCCTAACCAGAACATATCCTTTTACTTTGTGTTCAACATGGAATAAACTGTCCTGCTCATTTACCTCAGAATCATCCTTTGTCCAAACATTTGGACACCTGAAATTATTTTGGCATGAGAACATCTATGCCTAGAAAGCAGGAGCTGTAAACTGAAGGCACATAAGGAATCTTGAACTTCAGTTGCATTGTGTGCAGTTGCATATCCCTCCATCTCTCTTTCCTACCTACATCCACCCCAAGCTTCATTCACCTCTCCCTGAGGCAGAATTATGAGGAAGTAATTTGGTTTCTTTGTTGATACACTGCTTAGTAGCTTCTGGATTGGGGCAGTACGGCAGTGTTGTTGTTGTTAGGACCTTGCAGGTCCTGTGCCCGAGTCGGAGTGAGCCAGGGTTAGGGATCCCTCTCCCAACTTTCAATGGGGTGCTGTTGGTGCTAGCACTAGAGGTTAGGAGCTTGGGAGTGCTCCTGGATGCCTCCTTAACAATGGAGGGCCAGGTGGCAACCACTGCCAAGTTGGCCTTTTACCATCTACGGCTGATCAGACAGTTGGTTCCCTTCCTTGAACACAATGACCTGGCAACAGTGATCCATGCAATGGTCACCTTGAGATTGGATTACTGTAATGCTCTCTATATAGGGCTGCCGTTGTCTCAAATCTGGAAGCTGCAGCTGCAGAACGCAGCAGCAAGGCTGCTGTTGTGTCTTCCTGTGCAGAAAAACATCCAATCCACCCTAAAAGTGCTGCACTGGCTGCCTGTAGCATAGTGGATTCATTTCAAGGTGCTGGTTCTGACCTTTAAAGCCCTATATGGCCAGGGACCTACTTTCCTAAGGGACTACCTTTACCCATATGTCCCCTGGAAAGCACTAAGACCGGGATCCCAAAATCGCCTGGTCCTCCCAGGCCCTAAAGAAGCCAGGCTTGCCGTGATGAGGGCCAGGGCCTTTTCTGTGGCGGCCCCTTACTGGTGGAATGAGCTCCCGGATGACATCAGGGCCCCGCGGGACCTTTTACAATTCCGCAGGGCCTGTAAAACGGAGCTCTTCCACCAGGCTTTCAATTAGGGTGCCGTCTTTAATACTCTGGCCCCGGCCCTAACATCACCATCAGCACCAACAGCCTGGCATGAGCCTGAACTAGGGTGATTGACGCCATCTGACATTAACATCTGTTTGAATGTGATTTTAATTAATTTGTTTTATTATATATCAGCAGGGCGGTGCAGGATATAAATTTA
Organism: Gekko japonicus; assembly: GCF_001447785.1. Taxonomy (NCBI): domain Eukaryota; kingdom Metazoa; phylum Chordata; class Lepidosauria; order Squamata; family Gekkonidae; genus Gekko; species Gekko japonicus. The sequence goes on along the minus strand of NW_015177033.1, from coordinate 61,626 downwards.
ACTAAATAAATAAATAAATTCCTGCAGTTCCTTGAGGGAATTACTATGACTGGTGGGAACTGAAGCAAAAATACTAGGTAGTTTATCAGCAAAGAAGAGGAACCACTTAAATGAAAAACTTAATTAAATGCCAGCATTCCAAGTTCCAGCCAGCAAAATGGCTGAGAATTGTACTCCCATGGACTTCTCTCAGATAATGGGCCAAACACTGGCAAGGTTATTTATTTATTTAATTTATTGTATGGCAGAGTTACATTCAGGAAGCATATAATAATATAAAATATGGAACCAAGTTGATACAGTGGGTATGCAGACTGATTGGGCAATCCCCCTAAATACTAATATCTAAATTTTCAGTCGCAGCTGGGGAGAGTTCAAAGAGCTCCATCACATCTCCCTGGAAAGCATGATGCTCACATTCTTGTGACAGATAATAATTTGGCAGGCTGCACCACAATCACATTTGAGTCCTGGTATTTTGCCCAATTTAAACAACAGGTCTGCACAGCTGCCAAAGCCTGTTCATATTCTATTAGCTGTCTTCCATACTTTCCATGGCAAGTCAAATCCTGCTGGCCTCTCATTGGTGTTTATCAGGTTATGGATATCGGGTGGATCTGATTGCATTCATGTTCACAACCATTCATTCCCTAGATTGAAATTTTGTGATTGCCAGTTTGCTGTTCCTAGCCCTTTCCCTCTATAAAATTTCCTAAGTCATAAATATGGGCAGATCATTGCACAACTGACCATGCTAGATGTATGGAGAGACATGTCTGAAAAAAAAATATTGTTTTTCATATTGGCAGTTGTGAGTTAATAAAGAGTCTGAATATTGTTTTAAGATTTGAGATATTTTAATAACTTATCTGGTACAAAACTATTTTATGTGAAAGTATTCTAACACTAATTACTGTGATTTAACCAATTGTTGATAGATATACTACATACCATATGTTAAATTTTCATATTGTCAATTGACCTTTAGAAAAGAAAATTTGTTTTATGGCTTACAGTTGGGAAAGCAGGTCAAACTAGTATATTTTTACTTAACCCACCCCCAAGAATAAAGCAGAAGGCAGGTTAAACACAAAGTGCAACTAACAGTTGTCTTGATTATAGAACAAAGTGCGCTTAATGGTTATTTACAGTACTGTGATTTTTAAGTATAGGTTTAGAATCACTACACTCTAACATTATTGTTTAAATTATGTTGGTTTACTATACTTCTCCACTCCCTCCCTCCCTCCCCTTCTTTCTTTAAGCATTCTACACTATTCAGATCTGGTTAGCATATTAAAACATAGCAATTGCAATTGAATCCATGGGTGGGGTGCTGTTCTGTCACTTTTCTCTTTCAGTATTGTTCCCCTCCTCTCCTTATTTCACTGCAAAATAGATGAAGACCAAATATTTTCATAATACTTTCAAACCATCAGCATTCGTTTTCTGGGCTGGAGGAGAACGCAAGTAATGGGTGCTCTTCCAACAAGAGCAAGGGGCTAAGCAACTGCTAAACCAATTCCATGGGAAGAAGAGCAGCAGTGCGATCACTAAAATTGCCAACTGGCCACAGAAATTGTTCTGTTAGTTGGCTTATAATGCTGTAACTCTGTTTAGGATCGCATTGGCAGTCTCCCCCGCCCCCCAGCAGTTTGTGACACTGCGGTTGTGGTCACACGTGCCTTTAGATCCAACATAGCTGCGAATGCCTGACAGATCTAAAGGGCATGATCAGACAGCAACATCTGGGAAAGGTCCCGCAGTTGTTGGCACCCCGTGCTGCTCCACCACAGAAACGGAGTTAAAAGACACCAGGGAAAGTCTAGTCCTAACACTTGCCAACAGGCCACGGGCAGACTGTCCCCTGTCTGATCGCTCAAGCACGCTCTCAAACTGTTGGGATGGTCTGATCATTCCATTCCAACTTGGTGCCCCCCCCCCGCTTAGCAGTATGCACATAACCGCATACTCCATGGGGAACCCTCAGCGCAGAGGTGCAACTCCTCATTTATGCACATGGGAAACAAATGGCAAAAAAACCCACTTGCATGCAATGACGTCTGATCACACAGTGATGGGCTGTGTGATCTTGCAACTGTGAGTCAAATTCCTCTGGAGCAGGGGTCATTTCCTGCAGGAGCGCACAGGAGCGGAGCTCTGGCAGTAAAGAGCCCAGGGGGCGGGCACATGCAACAAGCCCCACCCCCTGCTCCCAGCAGCCTTCAATGAGCTCCTGCACCTCTTTTTCTACGAAATGACCCCTGCTCTGGAGGAAATAGGGTGTTGCCCCTCCACTCCAAATGGCACATGTGACTGCAGCCTGCATGGAGGGCAAAGAGAATGTGGTTAAAGGGAAAAAAGGAATTGTCCAGAAGGGCATTTTTGTAAAGGTTGTGATTTTAATGTCAGGAGAAAATGTTTAGGCAGCTTTTATTGGAGTCCTGCGGCCTCTTTATCTTGTTTTTCTCATTTTTGTAATCAAGTTTATTGCATTGTTTGTTGTAAGTAGCATACTGTTCTATTGCATTTTTAAAAAAAATGTAATTTGCCTTGTGTATCAGAGAAAAAGGCAGACTAGAAAGGATATTATGCCTCTGTTGATACATCCCAAGACCATATTAGTATTTTCCCCACTGCACCACACCGGCTGCTCATATTTATCTTATAGATCTTGTTCACACAAACTGCTACCCAGAATTGTATCGCCCATCCAGTGTGTCGGCTTCTCATTTTTTGTTACCCAGATGTAGGACTCTGCACTTATCTTTGCTGAACTGCATGTTCAAATGTGTTCTAGTGTGTTCAGATATTATGAATTCTATCTTCCAGGGTGTTCGCTGTTCCTCCCAATTTGGTGTCATGTACAAATTTAATGAGTAGTCCTTTCACCCTCATGCCACTCCCTGACATGTGCAACAAAACCATGCACTTTTGAATCTGATAAGGACAGAACTAGGCGTAACAGCTGACTTGGCCTTCCACTCCAAAGAGCAATCTCATGTTACCCTCCCTGCATCAACAATTACTCAGACACACAGTGTCTGAAGTCAATGGGCTTTGAAGGGTGTAGTGCTGCTTATGATGGCACTATCACTCCTGCAATTTCCTGTGTTTTCCCACCTCTACCAGAGTTAATATAGCAGGTCACAGAAAGGGATGATGATGATGATGATGATGATGATGATGTCATCATCACAACATTGGTAAGTCTGCCTAAATGGGGAAGGCGAGTTGCCCTGTACTGAGTATCATGCCTAATTCTTGCCTTCGTAAGTCCAGACCTTCTCTTCTTTGCGGCACAATTATTCCTATTTTATGACAAAATTATTGTTTATTCAGATACCATATGACAAGTCAATCTCATTTATTTGTCCAAAACGTTTTCATCCTGCTGTTTCCCAGCAGAGAACTGAAAGCATCAAAGTGGTGCTAAATGTATTAATGGGCCTATATTGCTCTAGGAAAACTTGTTGCTTGTTGCTATTTACCATCATTATGGATTTAATTCTTTTTAATCTTATTTGAGAGCATTCGTAGTCCATGGTTAATCTCTATATTTCCAACCCATGAAGCTGAATAGCTACAAAATGGCAAATACATACATCTGTTTTGGAAAATGGCCTCCTACAGATCCAACCTCTTTATTTTGTGCTCTTTATGAACTTTTTAATCTTATTTGAGAGCATTCGTAGTCCATGGTTAATCTCTATATTTCCAACCCATGAAGCTGAATAGCTACAAAATGGCAAAATGGCAAATACATACATCTGTTATGGAAAATGGCCTCCTACAGATCCACCCTCTTTATTTTGTGCTCTTTATGAACTTCTGTATTTGTCATAATGAACACAATAAAATCATTTTTAATAAAGGTATTCATTAGGGGATGCCTTTAAGGTAAAGGTAAAGGTTCCCTGATATTCATTAGGGGATGCCTTTAGTGAAGCACTTTAGTGCAGCTTTGATATCACCATCAATGCCCCCTCTAAGCTGTGGAGTTCTGTGAGCAAAAAGCCTATTTGGTGAGCTGCTGGCATTAAAGTTATGAGCGGGTGATTTGGCTACTGCAGAAATGAGTTTGCTCTGGAGCCATCCTTCCTGAGCTAAGACAAAAAATGTGTGAGCCAGAGGCTAAAAAACTGTGAGCTAGCTCACGCTAACTCAACTTAGAGGGAACACTGATCACCATTATCTCAATTTATTGTAATAACATATACCATTGAGCAGTAATGCCCTACATTATAATCTTTTTCCATTGACACTTTAAAACTATAATTTTATTTATTCTTGTACTATATTTTTACAAATAGGAAAACTGATGTATAAATATTTGCTTGTCAAGGACTGGAGCTAATGGCAGGTCTTTGTTCTCCATGTTTAGTGTCCCATCCAAACAGTTTCAGATATTTTAAGACAATAAACAGGTGCAAGTGTGTGTCATACCTCCACTTTATGTGTGTCTGTAGGGATGTGAGAAAAGGAATTCAGGCAAGGAGACTGTGCTGTCTTCAGATACCTGCACAGATTAGATGTTACATACACATAACGTACATTTGCTACTCCATTAACAGGAATTCCCCTTTGGATAGTACTGCAGTTGCACATGAAGCAGAAGTCTGAGGTGTTCTCGTTCCCCTTTGTTGGAGCAGTTTATAATAGCTAAAGTTGTGCTCATTCTATTGAATGCTCCAGTATTCAAGATTAAAAATATTATGGCATTGTTAAACTTTGTTTAGTCTACTGTAAATTTTAATCTGCCCCCTTGGTATAGAATAACCTTAGTCTAAGATTTTGCTGGGGGAGGAAGGGATAGAGTTAGATGCAACCTCTGCTTTATAGCTCTGTTCATATGTATTCAATAAACCCAAGAGAATGTAACTCAAAGCTCTGTTCAGCTAGATATATGTTGGTTGGATCTGCGCAAGTCACTGTCTTTCAAACTCAGTGAACGTGAATAGGAGTGGTACCAACTAGCTTGCTAGTAAGGATGTGAAAATGAATAAGGATTACAATCATCGTTAGTCCCCTTTCCCCCAAACAAACCATGGAAATAATTAAGAACATAGACTCTAACACATTAAATAGGCCAAGCATGTCTAGGTTTCTGTTCTGTGAGCCTCATTGCAGGTACCTCTAAAATACATGGCAGTTCATTCATCCATTTGTTATAAAATTAGATTATCATTGCAGGTACCTCTGAAATACATGGCAGTTCATTCATCCATTTGGATGAGTTGGATGAAGCTCTTAATATACTTTGCCTAACTGCAGAATGACAACATCACCACTTGGGTTGAAACCACTAATTGCCAGAATGGGTAAAATGAGATCTTGGAAAGTAAGTTTTGTCTAGTTGATACTGGACATTGTTACAAGCAGGTACGTCATTCAGTACAGCTAAAAACATTTGGTTTCTTTCATTTTGAACTTTAACCTCTATTTGGGCATATAGTCTCTGTCTCATCCAGCTTTTGGGGAGGGGTTTTAAAATAAGAATGATTCTCTTCCAATAAGAAATACTTGGCGATTTGGAGGCCAATGCATATGACTAGTGTGGCATTCTTTTCTTCTTCTCTCTTTGAAGCTCCAGCTGAAATCTGCTTATGACAGCCCAGTCAAACAAACCTTTCATCACAAGCATTGATGACAATTTAACATGCCACCCACTCAAGCCAGTGAGAAAGCTTTGCATGCCAGTGTATTATAAACAGGTCAGATGACTGATTCACCATAAGCACAGTTCTGTTTATTCCCCACTTCCCAGTACATCAGCTGGCCTCTTGCACAGTAGTTGCCTACACTGACTGTTACTAATATGAAAATAGCATGGACTGATGAAGCTCTTATGTGCCTATACAGGAATACAATCAGAGCTGCTGAGAGCCACCATGGGCCCCCAGAAGAAGATTCCATCTGGGCCCCCCATCTGGGGCCCCCATATGACCCTGATCCAAACCAAATATCAGAATAAAAAAATCTCAAAATTGTCCACCAGCTTCAGGATGATCATGGAAGTTCCAGGGCCAAAAATGAAAGGAATATCCAGCCCCAGGTTATTTCCAGACCCCCACCACCAACCTATTTGCAATGGAAGCTAAGCTTGTGTAGTGGTTAAACTGTTGGGCAAGGATCTAGGAAACCCAGGTTAAAATCCCCACTCTGCCATGGAAGCTTCCTGGGTGATCTTGGGTCCACTGCACACTCTCAACCTAACCTACCTCACATAGTTATTCTAGGGTTGCCAGGTCCTTCTTCTTCGCTGG
>NW_015177033.1:30708-55045 GCF_001447785.1 Gekko japonicus | reverse complement strand
GTCGGAGGGAGGGGGGGGGGGGGGGGGGGGCTGAACTCCAGCAGTGGATTCACTGCTTGGAGTTTAGGCGTGTGGCCAGTGGCGGCCCCTCTCCCTCCCTGCTGCAAGATTTAAAGTGCCCTTCAGCTGATCAGCGGGCCATATCCTCCTGCCGATCAGCTGATGGGTCCTTTAAATCTCACAGGAAGGGAGGGGGGCTGCCGGTGGTCACTCTTGGAGGAAGGGCTTCCCCCCACTGGCTAGCTGGCCAGCGGCAGGCAGGAGCCTGTGAAATTGGGGGGTTCCCCCCCACACCTGGGGACTGGCATCTCTAGGTTATTGTGGGGATAAAATGGAGTAGAGGAGAATGATTTAAGCCACTTTGAGTCCCCCTTGGGGAGAAAGGTGGGATAAACACTAAGTAAATAGTGTTCTAGTTTCTGTTACTCATTTGTTACTACTAAGGCAGTTAACACTCTATTATCACACATGTAAAGGGTGGAAGGGGGAAGCATGCTTTTACTACTTTGATAGATTATGGGGAAATATTAACTCCTCCTGTTCATATTAACAAAGGTTTGCTGCTATACTACTATTAAATACATTTTAAGATTCCAACCCAGATAGCTGAGGAGTTACTGAAAAACAAGGTGGTGTTAGAAGAAGAGAAGAGACTGGATTTATACCCTGCCCTTCACTCGGAGTCTCAGAGCAGTTTACAAACTCCTTTCCCTTCCCTTCCCCACAACAGACACCCTGCGAAGTAAGTGGGGCTGAAAGAGCTCTGATAGCCCTGAGCCTGCGTTGGTGGGAAGGGCAGGGTATAAACTGAATAAAATAAATAAATAAATCAAATAAACTCCTCTTTTTCAAGAACAGCTGCATCACCCAGCAGCTGCAAGTGGAGGAGTGGGGAATCAAACCCGGTTCTCCCAGATTAGAGTCTGCGTAGTTAACCACTACAACAAACTGGGCCAGAGTTGGAGCACATGAATAGCAGATCATGAAAGGAAGAGAGTAAAACAAAGGAGGAGAAAAATATGGAAAAGAATCAGAGAAATGTAGGAAAAGGCCACAAAAGGTTTTTTGCTTGCTTGTTTGTTTTTTGCTACCACACACTAACAGGAGTTGAGTGAAAACTAAAGAAAGAGGGAAACCATAGATAGTGATCTTGTTAGGAGGCTGGATCCTGGCAATGGTGCTTACCTTTAAAGCCCTACATGGCCAGGGACCGACCTACCTGAGGGACTGCCTTTCCCTGTATAGACCCCAGAGAGCACTACGGTCTGGGGCCCAGCACCGATTGATTATTTCGGGCCCCAAGGAGGCAAGGCTAACCAGTACCAGGACCAGAGCTTTTTCTGTGGCGGCTCCTTACTGGTGGAATGAGCTCCCGGAGGAGATCAGGGCCCTGTGGGACCTTTTACAGTTCCGCAGGGCCTGCAAGATGGAGCTCTTCCACCAGGCCTTTCAATAGGAGCCGCCACTACTGTTACCATCATGATCCTAATGAATGTTTGGATCTTAGGTCTAGCCCAGACATATCGCCAGGACCAACGGCGCGAGGGATGATGATCAGAGATTGAGATCTGGAATGCACGCCATCTAATTTTTATTACTGTATGCACTTTATTGTTAATTGTTTATTTATGTGCTGAACTGAGTATGTCTCATGTGATTTTATAGAGTTTTAAGATTTTTATGGTATACTAATTAGGTACGTGGTACCGCTTGTTAGCCGCCCTGAGCCTGTTCGCAGGATGGGCGGGGTATAAATATGACAAATAAATAAATAAATAAATAAATGACTGTAGCTTGTTCTGGCTGGTCCTGCCTTGCTCCAGTGGTGGCTTGGCTGATGGATTTAGGAGGATCTGATTAAAAAAATGGTTTCCCTCAGCTTCATATTAAATTTTCCAGGAAGGCCAAGACAGCAGAGTCAAATACTGCTCTTTGCTGTGCTATCTTCCCTAAGCCAAGGGAACTCAGAGGTTAAGATGCTGAGCTGCAGACTGGAAGGTCTGTAGTTCGGCAGTTCAAGACCCTAGTGCCGTGTGATGGAGTGAGCCCCCGTCTCTGGCCCCAGCTCCTGCCAACCTAGCAGTTCAAAAGCAAGAAATTGCAAGTAGATAACTAGGTACTGCTTCGGTGGGAAGGTAACAGTGTTCCATGTGCCTTGGCATTTAATCATGCCGGCCACATGACCGCAGAAACGTCTTTGGACAGTGCTGGCCCCTTGGCTTGGAAACGGAGATGAGCACTGCCCCCTAGAGTCAGATTCAACTAGCTTTCAAGCAAGGGAAACCTTTACCTTTACCTTCCTGTGCCCCTAATGGCTACAGTCAGAACTGCATTGGGGGAAGAGAGAGAGAGAGAGGCTTTGCTGCAGGCAGAGGGCCACTGAGAAGCTGTAAGTGGCTCGCTGGCTGCCCACACTGAACCCCTGAGTACACTTGGTATCTGATTAAAAGATGCTTAATTACCCCATAGTTCAAACTGTTTCATACTATAAAATGCTTGAAGTTACCTAACTTTATTTTAATAAATGTCAGTGAATTATACAATATATTATACCTGTTTTGAGCCTTTGTCTAGATTGAACCCAGGACAAGTAGTTCTGTGGTGCCATCCTAGTGAACAACTACATTTCTTCCAGGTGGTAATCAGGGTCACCAAGAGAGGGGGATTGTGCTGGAACACAGGCTTGCATCTAGTGGACTGGTTGATCCAGCAAGGCAGCCTTCCCAAGCCTCAGCCTAAATAGGCTAGGAAGTAATCAGGATCAACTGCACTGCTGGCATGAGGCTGTGCTAGGCTTTGGCCAGGATCCTGTAGGAAGTACTATCATCAGCACTCTTCTCCAGAAGTATAGGGAGGTTATGTCCAGCACTTTGCCTCCTTTGAGCCATTGGGGCCTGTGCCTTCTACCACTACTGTTCCTGCAGAGCAGGAGAGGGTTCTGAAGGGCTGCAGGCCCAGGTTCAAGTCCTGCCTGGTGGAGGGCAAGCGGGTGATTCAGGGGGCCAGCGGTGAGGCTTCCCTTGCAGTGTCTGGCAGTGTGGCTTCTGGTGCTGCTGGTTCATCCTTGGTAGATGTCTTAGCAATGCTGGTCCCTCCCTGGTCCCCCAGATTCTTCTAGGATTGCCAGCTCTCGGTTGGGAAATACCTGGATATTTGGGGGGGGGGGTGGAGCCTGAAGAGGGTGGGGTTTGGGGATGGGAGGCACCTCAGCATGGCACAATGCCATACAGTCAACCCTCCAAAGGAACAATTTTCTCCAGGGGAATGGATCTTTGTTGTATGGAGGTCAACTGTAAAACTGGGAGATCTCCAGGCCCTACCTGGAGGCTGGCAACCGTAGGTACTTCACAGTCACTGACCTTGGCTTCTCAGGCTCCTCTCCTGAGGACTTTGAGTCAGATTTACTGAGTTGGTTGGAGGAGGTCGTGACAGGCCTTCTCTGTTATGCCACCAAAACTCTGGAACACTCTTAGACGTGTTTGTCTCCTGCTGTCGCCATCTTCTGCCAGTGAGTGAAGACTTGTTTGTTTCATTTGATATTCCCTCAGTGATCCCTCCTTCCTGCTAACAGGTACCCCCCGGTAACTCGTGGGGGATGGAAGCATGGGAAATTACCAGCGGAATACTGAGGTCTAGCCCTCTGTCGCCAGTGATGTGGCGATGTCACTTCTGACACACACCGGAAGTGACATCATGATGCTGCCAGTGACACGAGGACACTCTGGTATTTGAGTAGAAATTTTTCGGTAGAAGCCAATTTTACTATAGAATTTTTGCCCTAATACCAGAGCATCCCCACATCACTGGCAACGTGATGACGCCACCTCTTGAGCACACCAGAAGGGATGTCATTGCATTGCCAGTGACAGAGGCGTAGGCCTCAGTTTGCTGCCCATAAGTCCCCTCACCAGCCAGCTGATCACCACCAGGGAGAGGGGGCCTCAGAGCAGGGGATATCACACCACCCAGTGGGGGCCTGGGAATCCTACACCTTTTTTTTAATATATATTTTTGTATGTTTATTTTAGCTTAGGTTTCAATTGTTTTAGTGAAGTGTTTCTGTTGGTTTTAATAGTTTTTTTTTTTTTTAAGATGTGATTTTATTATGTACTTCTTTAATTTTTTTTATCCACCTTGGTGGCCCTTATGGAGGCAGAAAGGCAGGGTATCAGTTTTGCAAAATAACTAAATAAGTACCCTGGTTGGTCTTACCAGTTGTCCATCTAGCTTCATACAGTGACCAACCAGTTGCCCTGGAGGGCCAACAAACAGGGCATAGAGAACAACGGTCTAATGTTGACAAATGACTCTGGTTTCCTTTTAATGTGGAGTTCTCTTCAGTCACCATAGCTAGTAGGATGATGGACTGACCACTCCTTCATGAATCTGACTAATTCTATTTTAAAGCCATCTATGGTTGTGATCATTGCTATGTCCACTGGTAGTGAATCCCTCCATTTAACATAATCTATGTTAATCGCATGACGGAGTGAGCTCTCGTCTCTAGTGCCAGCTCCTGCCAACCTAGCAGTTCGAAAGCAAGAAATTGCAAGTAGATAAATAGTTCAGTGGGAAGGTAACAGCGTTCCGTGCACCTTGGTGTTTGGTCATGCCGGCCACATGACTACGGAAATGTCTTCGGACAGCGCTGGCTCTTCGGCTTTGAAACGTAGATGAGCATCGCAACCCTAGAGTCGGATTTGACTGGCTTTCGAGCAAGGGAACCTTTCCCTTTTACCTTATGTTGTTCTCAGATTTTTAAAATTCTAAAAAAATCAGATAAAGTTACTCATAAGACGTTATTTCTCCTCCTCTCTATTTTGGGGTGCCTAAATTATGGTGTGATAATGAGATTGTTTAAATTCCACAGTGATTGTTGTGGATAGATAGATGCCTCCATTAAAACTTCTAGAAGGATAATCTGCAAATAGCACAGAAGCTTCTGGTCCGTGTATTTGTCTCTGTATGTGTGTGTGTGTGTGTGTGTGTGTACAATAGCAGTTTTAATTGCCTTATTTGTTTCTCAGTGGCAAGCTGCAGGGGGAAAAGGCAAACTAAAGTGCAGATACAATTCTAAATAGTTCACTGGAAGTGAATCTTAATTTCTTTAGTTTGGAATAGTGTCACTTTAAAGTAAAAAGCCAACAATCTATATTTGCTAACTCAGTAGTGTGCCCAAGAACACAGAAGATACTGAAGGAAATGGTTTCCTTGAGATCAAGGAAGCACATCTCCAATTAAAGGCTTTATATGAAAAACTCACAAAATTGTAGTTGTAAATTCAATTTATTTATGAATTCATAAATAAGTTAAATGGGGGGGGGAGATCAGCCTGCAAGAAAAGACACCTGCAGTCATGTGACTAGCAGCGGTGATGTGATTCTGATGCAGAACTTGAGGGGGGGTTCTAATTAAAAAAAAACTCTTGACAGTTGGTCTTTGGTGGTTGAGACTGTCAGTTGGTGGGTGGTCAAGGGGTACTGCACCAGGGGACTGACAAGTCTTGTCGAACATCTCTGAGTCCGAGGAGCAAATGAGCCTTCTCTACAGATTCCAATATTAAGGGAACCTGAGAAGAGCCAAACGTAGTTCTGTACTACAGTGAAAACTAAGGAGTCTTAAAAAGAAAATAAGCTCCTTGTGGTTAAACAAGAGATTTACATGCCTCTCACATAGGATCTATACCCTGCTAGAGAGAGTCGGATTTAGTGGATGTAGTGTGTGCCAGGAGGGTTTAGTGGACTAGTGGGTGTCCAGAAACCAAGGCACAGCAAAGGCATTTCTCTGTGGAGGTGGAGAGTACCTGAGAAATCCATAAGAAAGTCGGCAGTCTAGAACAGCACAAGGGTTGAGATTAGAGAGAGGGTGTTTTGTACTGTGGCATCTGAAGTGACTGATTATAAAAGAACTGACCCAAAGTTGAACTATACCATTTGAAACTACATATCTACAAGCATCAGCTTTTCCCTTGTACATATATTCCCTGCCTGCCTATCCTTGTAAATAAACTCTTCAGTTGGTTTTATTGTTCAATGTTGTGTGTGCCTCAGTGTCTGACAGAGCTCAGTATCTGACAAAGTTAAACAGTAAGCTTCATCTTGGAAAAAGGGCAGTATTCATAAAAAGCCCCAGAGACAATAAGTGGCTTGATTTTTGACAGAAGGACTAACTGTGTGAGCTCCAGGTTAAAAGAGGATGGCAGACAGTGTCAGTGGAAAATAAGACCGCTTCAGCCTGTGAAAGGTTAAAGGAACAAAACCCCACATACTCAGAAATAAGGGAGTTCATCATAGGGGGGTCTGAATGTGTCACTGCACCAGAAACATACAGACTGAGGAGGACCCAGGAAACTGGTTTTCTTTTAATATGTAGAGTTAGTCTACAAATGAGGAGGAACATTCTGCCGCATCATAGCATGTTTCTACTGTTACCTCTGTACAGATTGTCAGTCCTTGCCAAAAGATAAAAGACCAGCCTTAACCTTCAGAGATCTTCTTGAAGATGAGAGCTTCTGAATCTCAGGCTAGCCTTTCTGTTGCTCTGAATTTCAGGCTAGCCTTTCTGTTTCTTTCTGCTTACCAAAACTGTATGCTCAGAGCTGAACAGCCTCACTGTACACACATCCATGACCTGTTGCTGAGGAGGAGTTGTGCTTGCCTTTGTTCAGTTTCCATAACTATGGAGACAACCTCCACTTCCAAAAGCAGAAGTCAAAAGAATTTCCTAACATGTGAGACAGAACAGTTTTGTCAAAGGGCCCTGTCAGTCTTAAAAGAAATCTTGCCATATTTCATCTTGTAGAAAGAATCCTTCAGGAAATCTGAATTCAGCACTGCTTACGTAGCCTTTGCCCAGAATGTTCTGAACAGAGAAATATCTAAAGAAGACAGCTTTTCTTTTTCTTAGAACCAAGACATACTTCTATAATTCTGTTAGAAGTCCCAGTGGCTGTTCATTTTAGTGCCTGTCAAGATACCAGAGTCAGGGATATATATATTTTAAAAGAACTGTTAACATTTTATCTGCTTATAATGAACACCTCTGTGATGTCCTCCTTATTGGGGAGGACCAGTTTCACTTTAAAAGTTCTCTTTATTTTGTTTAACAGGGTAGATTCTGCTGCCACCAGGAAATTTTAAGGATTTCCAAACCTTTATGCTTTTACTTTTGCTCTTACTAGTTTGGTAGACCGAGTTTAAGGCTTACGAGGAACTATGTGGTCCTGGGAAGTATTTCATTCAGAACTGGTATAAACTTGGATAAAAGAGGATTTATTGAAATAAATACTAAATAAGAGGGTGATACAATGGAACTAGTAATGTGTAAATGATGTACAATTGCTTTGGTATCACACTCAATCTTATCCCTCACTGACAGGGATCTTTTCAGGTAACTTTGTAACACTTGTTTATCTCAATGCCATATATGTTCACTGTTTCACTCCAGTTTGTTATGACACTCAGACTTTCCTTTAACGTTTCTTCACTTAAACTTTACTTTACTTTTTCCTATACACTCAACTTTCAGATCTCTTTCTCACTGAACAATCTCAGCTGTCAGCTTCTAACTGCTTCAACACAGAACTGCCTGTCAACATCAACTATCAACTTGTAACTGTAACTCCTGACTGACTCACATACTCATCCACCCAGATTCACTTCCAAAACCCCTCCCCTCTCTGTCAACCACCAATCATACCACACTTGCCTCTCTCAACCACTCTAGTCTATCTACCACAGCCATGCAACCAAACTTTTAAAGAGACACACACAAAAAAACAAGGAATCATTACAACCTCCCTTGAACAAATAATAGTTTCCTTAAATTATTAAATTATTCTAGTTCCCTTACCAAATTCAGAGAGCGATCATAAACAGGTCTACTCAGAATTTTACTCATTTCTATTCAATGTACCTTACTTCTATGAAAGAGGAATTATTTTTTTCAGGTCAAGCATAATATGGATGATAGCTGAAAATCCTACCCTGAAACATAAAAAATCTTGGATAGGATTGAACTCTGTGGCTCCTGCAGTTACAGTCCTGCAACTTTGGGAACACCAGACATCACTGGTTCATTTTAGGAATGCCACCATTTCTTGTGGAAAGCTATCTTTTATATTTTGTTAGAGGAACTTATTGTATCATAAATTAAAAGGCTCATTTTCTAAAGAAGTTTATGTGGGACAAATGGAGCAGTGTAACCCCTAGCTTCAGCCTAGCTACAGCCTTGCCTAGCATTCCTCTGCTTCATTAACGCGGTCCAACAGCCCTCGGCCCCTGCGACCGTTGGGCTGGGGGGGTGAATTTGCCACCCAGTTGGAAGAGGCAGGCAAGGTTTGGGTGCCAACACGCCTATACGGGCATTTCTGGAAGGAGGGGCCAAGAGGGATATAAGAGCTGGCCCCTCCTTCCCTCGTCAGCAGTCCCCTTGGTCGTTGGTGTGAGAGGAGCTCCGTCAGGGTGCTTGATTTTCAGGCCTACCTGTGGTGGGCTGGGCGGTCAGGGAGCTTCTCTCCAGGCTGGGCTTGGGGCTGTGTGGTTTGCTGTCCTAGATTCGTCGGAAGAGGCGCATCAGCGGGCCGGCGGTGAGCGTCGCGTCGGAGGGAAGCTTCGCAGAGGCTACGGCGGGGCTACGGCGTTCGGTGGCGTGAGTGGTGGTGGCAGCAGCAGAACAGCCGCGAGTCGACGGAGCATGGCTTGGGGCCGGAGCGGCCGTGCAGCAGACAGCAGCTGGGCAGCAGTGCCTGTTCATGCAGGCTGCTCTCCCGGCTGCTGTAGACAGTTTGGGGGCATGCCGTGGGATGGATAGCAGATCAAGGGGGTCCAGGGTGCAAGCCGTGTTGGGTCCCATGCCACTGAGAGCCCACAGGCTTTTGCTTACGGGGGGGGGCCTTCTTGCCCTAACGGGACCATTGGCCTAATTCAGTATAAGGCAGTTTGATGGTTCTCCATTGACTTGGCAGAGAGAGCAATAGGGCAGTCTTGGAGCCCAGGTGTTAGTGCTTGGGTGGGGATTGCACATTCAGCCACCCCGCCCACCCCCACCCCGTCTTTGTGTGCGACAGTGGTTTTTTTGCTGCTGGCTTTTGTTCATGGCTGAGTGACTCAAGGTGGCTGGGTAGCCAGTGGGCGGTGACTGGGGGCCCGGGGGGCAAAAAATAACCACTGCTTGGGGCCATCTTGGGTGTGGCTGGCAGCCAACCGTACAGTGCATTTTTGGTGTGACAACCTTGAGGTTGTGCAGGTCATCAACTCCTTGTCGTCCAGATCCCCTGGGGTCATGCAGTAGGTTTGGGCTTTTACGCTTCATTGCCTCCAGCTAAACATACTGTTTATGGCCAGACATGTACCGGGGGTTGACAATAGGGTGGCTGATGCTCTCTCTCGCCAACAGATGGAGAGGTCTGTCAGCTGGCCCCGGACACCAATTTGCGGCCGGTGCGGATGCCACCAGGTCTTTGGTTGGCTGGAAGGCAGAAGTGCGCAGGGCAATAGGACTAGCCGTTGTGCCTAACACCAAAAGGGCTTATGGCCGGGCGATCAATCAGTTTTCGGACTTTAGACAGGAGGTAGGGTATTCTGAGTCGTGGCCTGTTCCGGTGGACCATCTGTTACATTTTTGTGTGGTGTCCAAAGGTAAGGGCTTAGCGGTTAGTTCTATAAAGGGGTTGTTGTCCACAGTAGCCTTTACCAGCAAAGCTAATGGGGTGGCTGACCACACAGGGGATTTTAGAGGGCTGGTCACGGGAGGCTGGTGTCCATGCAGATGGCCGGCAGCCTATTTCTCCTGAGATTCTGCGGGGACTGCAGGCTAGTTGGGCGGAGGTTTGCTCTTCTAACTTTGAGGCCACCCTGTTCCACGCCGCTGCCTTGGTGGCTTTCTTTGGGGCGTTCCAGATTAGTGAGCTTGTCGCACAATCCAAAGGTGATAAGTCTGGTAGGGCTCTACAGGATGTGGTGTTAGGTGCGGTCAGGGCCACAATCATTTTGCGTCGCTCAAAAACGGACCAGCGCCAGCACAGGGCGGTGGTTGAGCTGGGGGCTTGTGAGGAAAAGGAGCTATGCCCCGTGGCAGCCCTAGCCACATACATGGCACTTCAGGGTATGCAGGAGGGTTTGCTGTTCCAGCACCAAGATGGCACGCCACTGACAAAGCACCAATTTTGGTCCATCACTGCTCGGGCGCTGGCAAGACTGGGTCTTGCGGGGATGCGTTTTTGTATGCATTCCTTCTGCATTGGTGCCACTTCCACTGTGGTGGTTATGGGGTAACCAGCAAGAGATATTCAGAGGTTGGGCAGGTGGCGCTCGGGGGCCTTCAGGGCTTATGTGTGCCCTTTGTCCAGTCAGTGAGGGGCTGCCTTCGTAGCAGTTGTTGGCTCTATTGGCCCCTTGTTAACTACGTTTTTCGTTTCAGGTTTGCTTGCCCGGCAGGAAAGGAAGTGGATTTTAATCTGCATGCACAGCTTTATTTTTTGGGTGGCTCACCGCGCCAGACGAACGCCAATCGGCACGCAGCTGGGACTTAGCCAGTGGGCCACTGTTGAGTGGCGGGGTAGGCATGGTTTGCATGGCCGGGCCTTCTGAAGTTATTGTTTGACGAGAAGGTCGGCCCCGCCTCACATGTTCTTGTCCTGCATTTAGGGGGTAACGATTTGGGCCTGGTAAAAGGGAAGGCCTTAATAATTTAAGCATGTGAGGATTTCCAGTTGATATGCCGGCAATGGCCTGAGACCCTTTTAATTTGGTCAGCCATCGTACCTCGCAGAGTGTGGAGGGGAGCGGTGAGTCAACTGGCCATCGACAAGGCTCGCCGGAAGGCAAATAGAGAGTTACGAAGGAGCCTGGAGGGCGGCCTGGGAGTCTTTCTGCCGCACCCGGCAATACACGCGGGGCGTGCTGAGTTTTATTGACGGGATGGGGTCCACCTGTCTGAATTGGGCATAGACATCTTCCTGGAAGACCTACAGCAAGGACTGCGGGGGGCCTTGAGCCTCCCGGTGGGCGCTAAGGCCTAAGCTGAGGCTTGGCCTTGGCGATGGCAGGGTTCTAGGTGGTATATAAGGTTGCGGTACGGTGAGCACCAGCCAACACCCATTTATTTGGGTTGAAGGGGTCCAGTAAGTACAGGCTTTGTGCCTTGCGGCACGGGGCGGGAAAAACAGACTGCCAGGTGTGTACAGTGCAATACGAACAGCTTCCCTTTGATCAGTACCAGGATATTATAAACACCGGGTATGAGGCAATTAGCATCAGAAGTCCCCCCCGTTTCCCCCCCATATCAGCTGTTGTGAGAGTGAAAACCATGCAGGGCAGGCCATTGTGCTGCTTAGTCTAGCTACTTCTGTGCACAAATTCTGTTTAATTTGGGCCCTTGGCCACTTTCAGATCATATGAATGGGGTGATGCCGAAGAGGATTTCCCATCTGGGACATCCCCTTGGGAAGTCATAAGAGTGACAGATTATGGTAGATAAATTATATGAATTCTTTGGGCTGGGGAAAAAGGAATGCTTAGTGTGTGTTTTGGATTTGGGAGTATTGCAGGGAGCCATTATTCAGTCAGAAGTGTGGGAGATGGATGAGCCAGGTGAAGGGATATTGTGCTTGTACTTTTTTTCTGGTCCTTTTCTCAACTAGTGAACCGAAACAGTCTTCAATCAGCTGCTGGGTGCCGTTGTTGAATGCCTAGACAGTCTGAGGGAAGTCAACTGCCACCCTGAAAGGAGGAGCCAACCTGACCTGCATCACTGAGATTTGGTTGGACAAGCAGATCTCTCCCAGCTTTAGCCTGAGCTTGATTCTTGGGGGGTAGTCTCTGTAGTCCATCAGCTTAGCTTTGTCCTCTGCAAGTGCTTTGTTATCTACCATTTATACACCCGATGCTGGCAATTCAGGGCAGGTTAGGGGGTTCTGCCAGTATGCCATTGGCCTGCTCCAGGTGGTGAGAGGACCCTAGGTTGTGTGACAGCCTTCTGTGATCTTTTTGCAGATACAATTGCTCAATAGGAATCAAGGGAGGAGTCAATTAAAAACTGACTAACCCTTGAATCTGCAAGAAAGATCACATTGCACATAACATTCGTAACTTCTCTTGGAGATGATGGGGTGGTCATTTCAAGATCAATGTAAGGGCTATCAACAAAGACTGTGTTTATTCAGTATCTCCCATAATTTTATTACAAAGTGCTGTCCATTATGTACAGTTTCACTTAGTGCTGGTTCCTCAAGATCATTGGTAATATTTTTGAAAGAAATATCTCTTGGCTTGGGAGAAATTTGTCATTGTTGAGGCTCTTTTTCAGGCACCCAAGGTTATGAGATTTACATTTATTCGGTTAGACAGTTGGCAACTGTCGTATTCTTAAATTGGTGCATATATGATACTCTCATGTATCTTCTGTCACAGTATTAGTTTTAAACACATACTAATCAAATGCCTTTCTATAGTTTTATAACAAAAAGAAACAGAAATCTGGTACCTCCACAGAAATCCTATCTAGATTAGGAATGGTAAATCTCACATTGTCAAGATTCATTGACATTTGTTATGGCATGTCCAGATAACATTGTGGTCAACCTGTTTATTCCCATATGTGGGGGAATTTTTTCTGTTACCATTTTATTGACTTAAAACATAACAGCAGTTGGAGATAGTCCTATGTGTCAAGCCGTGCTACGCTTTGCTCGCTTTGGTTGCCATGACTGTTGGGGGCAGGGAATTCCTAAGGTGAGGGGGTGGAGTAAAAGTGTGTGGTTGAGACCCTTTGCTTCTAGGAAACATAACTTCACAAGTCAACCTCCTTCTCCTCCTTTCATTTTCGCTTGGGAAGGTGTCCTTGAGAGGCTCTCTGTACCAGCTTGGTCTGTAGATAACCAAGACATATATCTTTCACTTGGTTGGAATGGCAACATTAGGCGTGGTGTGAATGTGATGTATGCTTGGGGAATGGAAGGGGCTTTTCTTTGAATGTTCTATATTATGCTTGTACACATCAAAAGTCTTCAGTTCTAACACAGTGACTTACTGGCTCATGCATACCCTTCGAGAGAGTTGTTGAGTGTAACTGGACTGGGGGTCTGACACCATGTATAGTCAAAGTGCTGTTGAGATTTCCCTGGTCTCCTGTCCCATTAAATCCCATCTTTCTTCTTACTGCTGAATTAATTACTTACTGATCTCTGCTTGCAGGTGGTTTTTCTCACAGCACTCATGAATAAATAGTTAATTATCAGCTTGCATGAGGAGGGAACTTAAAATTGTTTTTTCTACTTTGTAGAATCAAACCAATTTGTAGCTGTAAAATAAAAGAATGGTGATTTTGGCTTGCAACAACGTTAAAAACAGTACTTAAGCCTCACCCCAAAAACTGATAATTAACCATTTATTCAAGAGACTGGGAAGTAATTAATTAGGCTAAAAACAAAGGAATGAAAAGAAACATGTAATGAATACCAGGGTTTTCACTGGAGAAGATTTTCTTCTGAATAGGCATATGGTAGAATCTTGCTCTTTTGGGTGGGAATTGCCAGATTTTAAGGATGTATGTATGTATATATAAATTACCATGAGCAAATTTTAGAAGAGTAATCCTTAAGCAGCTTGTAAGGATAGCCCACCAAAACCTGGGAACATGGTTCCCCCTTGACCCACTTGAATAAGAACTGAATTGGGGCCATAGGATTTAACATATGATTTTAAACAGACAAGCCACATGTACAACAAAATAGAGAGTGGTTAACATTTCCCTTCACACTCCTTTACTTCAAGAAAAGGAAAGCTCCAGTGGCTACCAGTAATACATGCCTGCAGAATGCTATTACGTTACTGTGTAGTATTAGATATTAGAAAAGGTTCTTGGTACTTGCTCATGGCTTTATCAAAGGTTCTGGAGTACTTTCTTAAAAGAGAGGCAGTGTAATGAACATGAATGAGTGATCCTCAGCATTCCACGTTGGGGGGGGGGGAGAAAGAATACTGAAGGGTTGAAAATGGCAGCTGGGACAGGGGAAGGAGAAAAATAAGTTATGAGGGAAGGTGAAGGACCCACTAGATAAGCAGGGCTTTAAAAAAAAATGACAGTAAAAAGAACACTATTGGTTGTTATGGACCAATATACAGACTCCCCTTATCAGATGAAGACGCCGAAGACTCAGAGGAGGCAATTGGACATCTTAACAGCACCACAGAAGGAGGGAGTTTCAAGACCCATTCGATAGGCAGGAGGAGCCTATCAGGCATGGCACCTTTAAATACTGGTAGTATGCTCCTGGAGGGAAGGAGACTGTAACTGCACCTCCTTTCTGTAGTGTTTGAGGTCCCAGTTCACTTACAGCCTTTGCTGGAATAACATAGCTCTTATTAGTAGTATTGTTAGTGTTATTTACAAAATTTATATCCTGCCTTTCTACCTTGACAAGTGCAACCAAGGTAGCTCACAATTTAAAACATATGTACTAAAATCATATTTTAAAACCATTTAAAGAGAGTTTGGTGTAGTGGTGAGGTGCGCGGACCTAATCTGGGAGAACCGGGTTTGATTCCCCACTCCTCCACTTGCACCTGGCTGGATGACCTTGGGCAAGCCATAGTTCTGACACCGGTGTCCTTGAAAAAGAGCAGTTTCTGTCAGAGCTTTCTCAGCCCCACCTACCTCACAGGGTGTCTGTTGTGGGGAGGGGAAGGGAAAGGAGTTTGTAAGCCGCTCTGAGACTCCTTTGGGTAGTGAAGGGCAGGGTATAAATCCAATCTCTTCTTCTAAAACCAACCCCACTGAAACACACATCATTAAAACAAATTAAAAGCAGAGTTAAAATACAGACAGACATAAAAACAGCTATCAAAACATTGGTCAGGAAGAAGGGATTACTGAGGGAATGTCAAATGAAACAAAATTGTCTTCATCCACTGGTGGAAGATGGCAACAAAAGGGGACAGATGAATCTCCCTGGGGAGAGAATTCCAGAGCTTTGGTGCCATGACCAAGAAGGCCCTCTCCTGGGTTGCCATTTGCCCAACTTCAGAAGGTGGGGGCACCATGTAGACCACATTGCAGTGACCTAATCTTGATGTAACCAGGGCATGCACCTCAGTGACCAGATCTGTTCTGCCCAGTCAAAGCTGGTAAAAGGTACTGCTGGTCACAGCTGCTACCTGCTTATCCAGCCATAGGCTGGGTCAAAGAGTAGCCCCAGACTACGGACCTGTTCCTTCAAGGGGAGTACAACTCTTTCCAGAACAGGTGACACCTTAAATCCTGGGTCAGACCTTCTGCATAGTTGGATCCATCTCCCACCTTGACTCCTATAACTCAGCCTTTAGCAGGACATTAGTCAAGATTAAGGATGATACAGAAACAATGGTGTGAAAGGAGTAACAATGTAACTTGTCACAGGTTAGGGTGCCAGTCAAAGGGAGTCCAGAACAGGCCAAGGTCAGGAGCCAAGAAGACAGTACAAAGTCCAAAAATCCAAACCGGGGGTCAGGAGCCAGAAACACAGAGCCATGTCCAAAATCACTAACCAGAAACATAGTCCAAAGCCAAGCCAGGAGTCAGGAACACAGAACCAGGTCCAAAGCCAGGGGGTCCAAAGGTCTAGGTACAAGAATCGAGCCAGAGTGGATGCAAGCAGCACAAAGCTGACTGGTTGCTTCCACAAAGAGTACTGCCCAGAGTGTGGAGTTAAATGCTGCTACCAATTAGCCAGCTGCACAATTGGCCAGGCTCCTGTTAGAACTCTGGGCTGGCTGAGCGTTTCCCTTGTAGCCTAGCCTCTCTTCGCCTGGTTGCTAAGTTTTGCCGCAGTCACTCCCTTAAATGAGTCACATGTAGGGGTTAGTCAGGAGGACTTTCAGCTTGCAGTTCTTCCTTCTTATCTGGGCCAGGTGTGAAGACTGCTGTTACAGGCACTTGCCAGCTATCATCCTCTGCTGCTTCAGAGGGGGCAGCTGTGGTTTCTGCAGGCTCTGTCAGCTCATCCTCATCCATGCCCATGACATAACTGAAGATGATACAAGAAGTAACAGAAGGAAATTGTATGTCTGGAGAAGAAGAAAAAGACAAGCCAAATAATAAGTGCTCTCTCAGGCAATTTATTATTTGCTTCCTCTTCTTTTCACTGTCTCTGAGTTCCCTCATCATATCATCTGTACACTAATGAACACACAACTTTACAACAGCTTTAATGTCCACCCTCCATCTCCCATCTACAATTGCTTGTCTGATATTTCCACTTGAATGTTTTATCACCTTCTCAAATTCATTACTGAAGACCTCACTTTTCCTCCGAAACATTCTTTTCCCCATATACTTTTTTTATCCATTGACAATGTCACCATTCATTCTTATGATCTCGGCTTTATCTTTTAGAAAACAAACAAACAAAACCTCGTTTGAGTGTGAGTAGTCCTCCACTGTTTTGTTTCAGTGGTGGGACATTCATCTAACTTAACAGCAAACAAGCAAATCTGCCCATCCTTCCATCACTGCAGCAACTGTCTGCTTTCATAGATCTTTGGTTTATTTTATTTTTAAAGCAAGCAATGAGGAAGACTGATAGTACAATCCAATGCAGATTAATCTAGGCCCATAGATTTCAGTAGACTGAAGTAACTGCATAGGATTGCATTGCAAGTCCACCACAGCTTTATGTTTAGACAGGAAATCATATTCACTTTTGCCAGACTCATATCAATGGGATTAACATGCTAAGAAAAAGGTACATTTTTAAAACCTCTTAGCATACTAAAATAATTCATTAATTCATCTAATTACAAATGTGTAGACTAAGACGCCCATCTTTACTGTGGGCCATAAAGTAGTAGCACACACACGTCGTGAGTTTTCTCTGTATGTCTGGGTGATGCCATACTAAAGAAACCTCATCACTGTGAGAACAATTTATGTTATTAAAAGTTCAATTAAAACAAAATCAAATAGTTTCATTAACCGCAACGACCAAAAATTATACTCCCAATTGCTTTCTTCGCATTTAAGGGCATTTACATCTGAATAACTTTTCGTAATTAATGCAATTACAAGCCAGGGATCTTTTCCCAAAAGGAAAAAAAAGGAACCTTATCAATGCCACTGTTATAATTGAAATAGGACTTTGTTTTCAAGTGTATGGTGAATTATTTAACTTCTGTTATCAGAACAGAATATTTGCATGCCGTAATAAATCAGTGTCAGCATCTGGCTGTGTTTCTTTTTTTCTTCCTTCAATTTCAGGAAGCTGTTAGATTCAACATCAATAGATTTATTCATATGTCTAGTGTCATCCTATTAATTCTCTATGCTTCCAATAATCTGAACTAGAGGTTCTTATATAATAATGTCCCATACCTTTGTGAATTTGTCCACTTTCTCCACCTGTAATTTTGTTTCTGTATGAATGAAAATATTAAAGATATGAAATAGCAAGGTGGTAGAAAGGAACAATCTGCCTAAAGAAAGATGAAGGAATCTTGTTGAATCTTAGAAGAAGAGAAAAGGAAAGAGTGACTAACTGATAAAAAAGAAGAGAGAAGGAAAACAAAACAAACAAGAGTAGAAAGCAGGTAGAGAAAAAAGTTGAGGGGGAAAAGAATGATTTAAATATTTAAAAAGTGAATGGAAACAGCTTTGACTAAATTTATACCAAAAAATGAGGAGAGAAAGAAGGACAATAAAGATTAGCATGAATACATGCCATGACGAAAGGAAGAACTAGAAGACATTACTGAATAATTAGAGTGTTTAGCTAAAGAAGAAGCCCCCCCCCCAAAAAAAAAACCAGAACACAAGAGATTTAGTATAAGGGAGATCAGATGGGAACAGGGTTGATGTAATGTATTGGAAATCGCTTATATGAATCGCCTCATTCACTCCCCATGCAAAGCTTGAGCCGGATGAAGGCTCCACTGAACTGCATTGCCATTGGTCTCCCTCTAACAGCGACCAATCAGAAACTGTACAGACTACAGAGAGGGAAAGACTCTCATTGGTTTTTAACTACACAATCTTATTGGTTGTTATCTGTAAATAGGCGTGGCTATGTTAGCCCGGGAATGTTTAAAAGGAGCCTAGCTCCCAATGTTAAACTGTTCTGGTTATGAATGCGTTTGAGTGCTTGTTCGTTACTTCATTAAAGCTGAATCACTTTGCTGAAATCACTCTTGAGTCTTTGTTAGCAGCGATCTAACAGTTGACATCTCTGGCTTGGGAAATTGGGGGGTGGAGCTTGCAGAGAACAGAGTTTGGGGGGGGGAGGGAGCTCAGTAGGGTTTTGATTCTACAGAGGTCAGCCTCCTAAGCTGCCATTTTCTCCAATGGAACTGATCTCTGGAGTCTGGAGAGCAGTTGTTAATTCCAGGCCTCCCCCCCGAGGTTGGCAACCCTGGGTGAGAATGATCTCAGTTGTTCAGCAGCATGTGAGCTCTAGCAGAGGACTCACAATTCAGAAAGAGGTCAAGGCTGAGAAGAAGAAAGACAAGAATTAAAACACTAAGAAGTGAAACAATCAAGCCTACCTGTCAGAAAAGAATTTAGAAAGGATACAGCACTATCAAAAGTAGACACCTCAATAACAGAAGAAAGGCACAGATTAGGGAGGAGGAAAAGAATCGGTTTGGGGGGGTCTGTAGATAAAAAAAGATGCAGATGAGTGGGAGTCAAAAATGTCATGCTGATCAGAAAGAGGACATGAGATATAAAAATAATTAAAAGATGGATGTAAAGAAGGTATGACTAAATCAAGGCTGTGACCATGATAGAGGTTATAGTAGAAATACATAAAGTTCATGGAATGAACCAAAGAGTATGGGAAATATCTACATCAGAGTTTCAATCAACATGTATGACACTAACTACTAAAACAGGAAAAGAAAATATCCAAAAATGTTAAAGCTATATTTCAAAAATAAAAAATTAAGTAAACAAAGAATCAGAAGGTGGTAGATAACAGCCAGATAATGTTTGCAGGAGACACCAATCAGAGAGCATGGGATTCCAAAGAATAGAGCTAACAGAAACCTTGTAAAAGAAACAGACATCAATTTGGTCATTCAGTTATTTATTTTGTTTAAATTACTTGTTCCTACCTTTTAAACATTTGCTGTTTGTCCAAGGGGGATGTCTTGCAAAGCATGATTAACATGGAAATCCGAAACAGAGTTAACCCTTCTAAGCCCATTGCCTTCAGTGGACTTAGAAGGGTGTAACTCTGTTTAGGATGGCATTGAAAAATACACTAACAACAGC
Source organism: Gekko japonicus (assembly GCF_001447785.1). Classification (NCBI taxonomy): domain Eukaryota; kingdom Metazoa; phylum Chordata; class Lepidosauria; order Squamata; family Gekkonidae; genus Gekko; species Gekko japonicus. Next base: position 35,803 of record NW_015177033.1, on the reverse strand, counting down.
AAATCAATCCTAGCAGCTGAATGATGACAGCAAGAAAAAGCAGAACCAGGATCCTCTGGTGTCACTGCTGGTGAGAGTGGCCATTGTTGGCACAGTGATGGATACCCATAATGAATTGCCAGCGCAATGGCCTCTGTCAGTCGGTAGTGTTGCGCCAGTGCAGCTATTTTCAGACTTTGCATTAAGGCAGTATCCTCACGACCAAGAAAACTGGCAGGAATGGGTAAGCAATGACTTTATGGTAGATGATTTCTCTTTAGGAGACATCTGTCCTATCAGAGACTCCCTGAGAAAGGACCTTTCTGGCACAGAGAAATCAAGGAAAAATTAAAGTTTGGGAACTCTGTCCTATAAAATATACATAGCATATTGCATCATGCACAACAGAGCTGCCTGGAATTTAGGCTTTCTGGATATAAACTTATGCTGGGCGGGGGGAGAACAACTATTTCTGTTTCTGTCAACACTAATTAGCACATGATTTACAGCCACCTGGCACCTTTTGTCACAAAACTGCATAAATAAGTCCAAACAAAAAAATAGGACAAAATAAAGCACATAGCGATAGAAAGGAAAGTCTGCATTTTGCTTCTCTTGTAGTGTAAAAGCCAGTATCCCCTATTTCTGATATTTCTGATTTTTCAAACACAAGCATTACATGTTCAGGATATTTATCAGCAAAAGCATATATGCAGTTTCCAGTTCAAGCCTTTATTCTGCATTGTTTTTGCACTTTGCATATGCAATTGGCTTAATTACTCATTGTTCCCCCATTTAAAAGCCCAGATCTAACTTAATTGCACATCACTCCTCATTTAAACCCATTGAGACCCAGTTTAATTGCATATTGTTCCCCATTTCAAAGCACAGATCTGGGTTAAATTAGACATTGTTCCCCCTTCCATGCTGATCTGAATCATTGCTGTGCATCTCATGCACAATTGCTTAATTGCACAGCCGCTTACACAGTGACATTAATGTTCTCACAAGTTGTAATGTTTTCAGTTTATGGAAGAGAAAAGGTGAATATCATGTGAGCTTGTTCTCCCTTATTACTAGGTGGCCATCTCCAGGTTGGGAAATTCCTGGAGATATGGGTGCAGAGCCTGGAAAGGGTGTGCAGGAAGGAAGGGACTTCGGTCGGGTATAACACCACAGAGCGCACCGTCCAAAGCCGCCATCTTTTCCAGAGGAACTTATCTGTGTTAACTCAAAATAGTTGTAATTCAGGGAAATTTTCTGGCCCCATCTGAAGGCTGGCAATCCTATTCATTATATTATTGAAATAAGGTCATATGTACAGTTATTTGCAACAGATTTAGCCATTGGAAGGCATTGTCAATGAGGGGGAAAATTGAGCCCTTTTCTGGGATGGACTCTTTCTTCATCCTGAGGATGCTCTCTGAGCTTGATGGAGGAAAGACAGAAAAAACCAGACTCAATAAATATATAAAAATAACAATTACTTCCATTTCAGGTCTTGTGTGACTGATTTTAACAACACAGGGCACTACATACTATAAATTAGGCTGGAGACAGAAAACAGCCCCCCCCCATCAGAGAAATAAAAGCTCATTTTGAAAGAGGGATCACCGCTACTGATGGTACACATATCCAATTGTCACTTCAAAACAAAAATCTTTTGCAGGTTTAGTATCATTTCAAAAACCTGCTTAACTGGAAGTAAGAGTAATATAAAAGAAATGTGTGTGCCATGGTAAGCGATAGAAAGCGATACCTTTTCAAACCACTTTCAACTAGAGTTGCTGGGCAGTGCCCAGCAGCTGATGGAAGGGTTGGGGGGGCACAACACTGCAGGAGGTTTTTTTAAAGTCCAGTTTCATGTACTTAGTTGATACAGGAAGTGACAAAGGCAACTTTAGGAACCACTGGAAACTCTATGGTAAATCGATAGAGTTTCTAGTGATTCCCAGAGCTACCCTTGTCACTTTTTGTATCAACTTCTGGTAAGTACACGAGGCTGCTTTTTTCCCTTCGTTTTTCATCTGCTGGTAGGCAGCAGGACCTGGGGGCTTGGCAGCCCTCCTTTGAAATCTCTACCTAAGGCCCTCATGGAATACTCTCTTCCTATAAATTTCCAGTGTCTCCTTCCTCTTGGATATCATAGGTGATATTTGGAGATACTAATCCTGCAACAGTTGAATATTTTTGGAGATCATTTTTATTGGGTTAAAGTTCTACACCAGGGGTTTCCAGCAGTTATCTTGTCACCTATGGTAGCTTACCAACTGCTGCAGAGTAGCTTGTGCATCCACTTGAAGACCCAGGAAAAGATTTTTTAAAAAAATTGCTCCAGGCTTTTTTTTGTTTGTTTGTTTAAGCTTTTGTTTCATTGGATTTTTCTCTGTGCTGCTTAGCTGATAGTTTCATTTCTGGTGCTGTTCCTGGCCCGGTTCTATTTCTAAGATAGAACAAAACTTAGTAAACTGCTGGGGGAGCAGCTTGGGATATTTTTCATTACTCATAAGTAGTTCTCATTAGAATAAAAGTTGGTGACCCTCTGTTCTACACAGTTGTGAGACAGAAGAGAGTCCAGATTGTGTAATACGCTACAGTGCAACGCTAAGCACAGTTACACCCAGAACTCTTTTTTTTAGAAAAAGAGATGCCGGAACTCTCAAGAGGGAAATGATGTTTTCAATCTGTATACTGAAAACTCATGAAGTTTTAAACATTTTTAAAAGAATGTTGTCGAAGAGGTTCCAGAATACTGTTTCGGCACATTCCCTCAGAAAAAAAGCCCTGGTTCCACCCTTCTAAAGCCATTGAAGTCAATGGGCTTAGTAGGTATAACCCTGCTTAGGACTGCATTATAAAACACTTTTTAAAAAGTAAAACATACCAGGAAACCACCTGCTAATGAGATCAGAAGAAGAAGAAGAGATTGGATTTATACTCCGCCCTTCACTACCCAAAGGTGTCTCAGAGCGGCTTACAAACGCCTTTCCCTTCCCCTCCCCACAACAGACACCCTGTGAGGTAGGTGGGGCTGAGAGAGCTCTTGACAGAAACTGCTCTTTTTCAAGAACAGCTCGTATCAGAACTATGGCTTGCCCAAGGTCATCCAGCCAGGTGCAAGTGGAGGAGTGGGGAACCAAACCCGGCTCTCCCAGATTAGAGTCCGCGCACTCAACCACTACACCAAACATGGGGTTGCCTACACTTCTCTCATGTCAGTTTTTTAATTCTTAAAACGCTGTCTTCCTTAAATCACCTAAAAAAAAAAAAAGCCAACCACAATGAACAGTCTGTGAGGCATGGGCCATTTAGTGAAGCACAACTCTTCCTTTCTAGGGAGAACAATGTTAAGACTAGAATCCAGGGAGGATGATATTTTCTCAGTATTTGGGGGGAAATAATTGTGGCTTTCTCAAGTATTGATTTATTATTTCTTTTTGCCATCTAATTGACTTTGGTAGAGAAAACAATAAGTGATATCAGGGTTTTAGTCTTGCTTTGTAAACAGATTTTAAAACACTGGATTACAGAGAGCCTTGTCCCAGCATTTGTTATTTTCTTAGCACTGTATGACTCCCTTGTCTATTTTGTTCATACATTTTGGTTGTCATGGAGGCTGCTGTACCAAATATGATGTTGCCTTAGATCTTAGATCTTCCTGTACAATGACTGTGTATTATTCTTTTAGCAAAAGCCCAGCAAAAGGACACAGAACATTTCAGATTGACTATTTAAACACCATCACAAATATTACAGAGTGTAGCAGGGATTTGACTTATTTATGTAGCTAACTTAAAAGCTATGAATCATTTATCACTGGTTAAATCAACAAATTAGAATTGACTACACTTCCAGAAATTGTTTTAAAATAAAAAAACACTGTAAGGATGGATGAGAAAGATTTATTTGGCTTTCTTTTTTTTTCTTTTTTTAAAAATCCATATATGAAACAAAGTCAGGGGTTCAGGAATCAGCTCAGGATAAAAAATGTGACTAGCGACCCCGAATCTATGTGCTACTTTCCTGTAAGGATCCTTGCTATAGCCACTAGCACAGCTATGACTTTCAGAAGCCTGTCAGTTCAGTCCTTCCTGAACTAAATGTGATCTGTCTCCAAAAGGCCTGGTGTTAGTATAGGAGCAATAGTCAGTGTGTACAACTAGTGTATTTGCCAAAGGATTAGGTACATCGAGTTATAATCAAATGTAGTATAAAGTCCATGTTTTTTTTCAAATTCAAATTTATTACTGTCGAGATAAGCAAGGTTAAAATACAACTTTGACAACTAATACATAAAGTTTAAAATCACAGCAGAAATAAAATTCATACTTCAGCCTTTAGCATTTTCTTAGACAAATGTTTCCGCTTCCTAAGAGCTAGTGCACAAAATTTTGCCACCACATAAGACAGGTTTTTGACTGTGTTCTAAAAGATATATCCGAAGAGTTTCAGGGTTAAAATCAACATAGGCCCTGGTCACACGGGAGGTTTAGGGCCGGAAGAGGGATGGATTGGGGGCGCAGCAAATGGGAAGCGCTGCGCACCCATCCCCGATCCGGCCCTTCAGGCTGAAAATCCATAGTTAAAAAAAATCAAGGGCGGCCGTGGGTGTCATGCCTGCCCTTGACTCAGCCCCAGATCCAGCTCCTGACAGCCTAAGAGGGGAGGATTTCATGCCTTTAAGAGCTAAAGAAGCATCAGGATCTGCACCTACTGTAAGTACGGAGGAGGATACACAGCAATCTGAGCCAACTACAGGACGGTTTGCACCTGGGATTGATCGGGCGTAAGCAGCTCACCACCTGCATCTCCCCCACCTGTAAACCGGCTTAGGGATAGGAGACATCAGGATCTGGCTAGCCAACGAAAAGAAGCACGTTCAAGAGGGCGGAGATCCTTGAGCCCTGAGTTTTAACAGTAGCCAGGACCTCGCACAAAGGTGCTAATGGGTTAATGAGCCAGAGCACTATTTAGTAGGGCCTCTGGCCATGAGCACTTTGTGCTGGCAACCTTGTTAGTAGAACGAGAAGCTCTGAACCTTGATTCCTGTTTGACTCTTTTTGGACTCGGCTTGTGTTGGTGGACTTCTGCTCTGGCTCTGGCCTCCCAGCTTTGA
>NW_015177033.1:0-30672 GCF_001447785.1 Gekko japonicus | reverse complement strand
GACGCTCTCGGCTTTGCCCTCTGGACTCTGACCTCTGGTAACGTTTGACTACGGCTGTGTCTGGTGTTTTGGGACTTGTTTAACACTCTGCTGACTGCTCTCCCGGCTGACCCTCGGACTTGTCTTGTGTTCCCTCCTCCCAGCCTGACTCCCTGGCTTTACCGTGACAGTGCTTTTCTACCTTAGCTGCCAGTGCATAACCCAAAATCGACATAAATCAGGGGTGGAGGGAACCATACCTGTTACCATGAGGCTGTCCTCCCATACTACCCACTTGGGGCAGCAAAATGACTTGATACAGCCCTGCCTTATAGCTAAGCAGAAGGAAATAAACATGGCTCACCTCCCTCTATTTTACCCTTCCCTCTGCCGCCCCACCAGCCACAGCCGGGACACTCACCTGGAGCTTCCTTCTAGAATTCACTGTATTTCTTCCCACAACGGGCCTTATTTCTAGTAAGTTATATACATATGTTACGGGTTTTCTTAGTTAGCTGTAACACCAAATATAAAAGTAGATAAAGGCACACTTAGGCAGAATCAGACTGGAGCACAAACATTCTAAGTAGATGGAATTTGATAGTTAAAGGCTTTGAAGAGCAAGATTCAAGTGCAGTAGCACCTTAAAGACCAACAGGATTTCCAGGGTACAAGCTTTCAAGAGACAAAAAGCTACTTTTGTCTTAATGGTCTTTAAGGGGCTACTGGATTCAAATCTTCCTCTTCTGCTGTAGACCAAAATGGCTACCCACCTAAAACTATCTTAAAAGCAGCTGAGAATGAACAGCTAAGAGACTTCTATGGAATGAAGAAAGCTGATGAGAGAAAGAGATTTGGGGCTGAGCAGACACTGTGGTACAACAGAAAGATGCTTGCATAGTAACTAGTTTGAAATGACAGCATTGTTAGCCGAACTGCTTTATCTACAACAGCTGGCAGACTAAATTTATATCTGCATTCTTGCCTGTGTATACCAAGGTCCAACCCACCCCAAGGGTACGTCAGTGAAAGAGTCGAGACTGGTGTGTTCCAAAACAATCTGTCTTTTACTTGAGAGTATATAAATCACATACACACAAAATCAGATTCACACATGCAATCAATCAAGTTCCTCAGAAATACAGAATTAACAATAGCACCTTTAGAAATCACAGGTAGGGTGATTGGGAGCAATACTTATCTGTCCTGAAGCTTGTCCGCCTCAGTGAAGAATAGAGGGGTCAGAAAAATATACTAGGGATTTTAACACACAGCTAGAAACCAGCCAGCATGTTTGGACCTCGTGGCTGCAGACCACGAGATCAAGTAAGGACAAAGGATTTTTGTATAGGAAGCTGGGCATGAGAGGGGTTTAAAGCAGACAGGGGGCGTAGGTGGGGGAAGGCGGCTAGCAAAAGCTAGGCAGCTGAACCTCACCATTTATAGGTGGATCTTTGGGTGGGTGGCAACCATGGCAGTCTGTGAACCCACCTACCTGCTAGTCCGTCCCAAAACTAACCTCATTGGTGCGTGCAGTAAGGGGTTGCCACCTAAAGGGTTTGGCCAATATTGAAACTCTAGACTCTAACTCAAGAGAAAGCATCTGGGTAAGTGTGAAAGCTTGGCGTCAAGGAATCTTCTTGATGTGTAGATGAAGCTTGCCTTTCCCAGGTAATCAAAGAGTCAACTAACAGGAAATGCTCTTTCAGATGTTAAGCAGAGATGTGTATTACGTGTCTTTCAGCAGTTCATCAATGGGGGATTCTCTCCTTAAGTTGTTGTTTGCTGACCATAATGGCTATGTGTGCATTCTTCCCTCAGGCAAGTAGCTGTGTATTTGAAACCTCATTAACATGTAAGGCTTAGAGCAAGTCACTATCTATGTGTATCTCACAACAAGTGGCTTGTGCAGCTTTCAGTGGGCCTATGGGTGTGTTTGTGTGCACAGTCCATGTAGTGTGTGGCAGCAAATATAAATCCATAAAGCAGATATCAGTCTCATTTCTCAACAGCATTGGTACTGTATTTGTTTTATTTTACTGATGTTCTTCTGTATGTTTCTCTAGCTATTAAAAAGCAAGTACCTTACTTCTATAGTAATGTTTTAAAAATTAATTTAACACTTTGATACCTGGAGTGATTTATTTTGGTTTCTCTTCCTAACAGTGCAATCTTAGGCAGAGTTGCACTGTTAAGCAACTGTACGACATTAAAAAGATCTTGAGGACTGGGGGGAAAGTGTACTCTTGGGTCCAGGAAACTCAGGATCAGAAGACTACATCAACCTGTAGATGAACAGGGAAGAAGTCTTAAAAATGTAAATGTCACTAAATTGTGCATACAACATATTCATAGAGAGAGAAAACAAGCAGAGAAGTGGAGCAGAGAAATGCTGGCTCCATCTCCCACTTGAGAAGGACCATGCTAGCTCTGTCCCTACTTACAGACATTCATCAGACTTATACCTGTATACTCACAAGCTCTAACCCCATGATTAGGAGTATTCCTTCCGAATCACAGTGACAGCATAAATATGTACACTGTGTAAGCATGTAGGTGCTGCGCTCTTCTGCAGTGTACACCCATCCAAGGTACTCCAAGGTAGCTTTCTCAGAAGTGCTACCTGTTCCACGCGCAGGGCTGGAGAGACAGGCACAGAACAGGAGTCTCAATGCGTGGATGAGACAATGGTGTAGGGGGGAAAGTTTCAAGTTTATTAGGCACTGGGATGCTTTTTGGAACAAGAGGGAGCTGCGCAGGCGAGACGGTCTCCACTTGTCCCGAGAAGGAACCAGGCTGCTGGCGCTTAAAATCAAAAAGGTGGCAGAACAGTTTTTAAACTGAATATTGGGGGAAAGCTGACAGGAGATGAAAAGACTCTGGTTCGAGTTGGCTCATCTCAGAGAGATGAGGGGGTAGCTGTTGCTTTTCTACAGGGAGGTGGATTGAAATTGTCCACTGAGACCATGGCTAGTGACATGGACTGCCTTGTCACATTCGTCGGTACTACAAGACTAGAGCTCAGAGTGAAAGCGGGGAATCAGGAAACCGTTGTCCGTTCTCTCTCCTCAGAACTCAGGATAGTCACTCAAAAGAGAGCCCTCGTCACGATGGTGACGCCCTTTTATCAGCATGAAAGCTCCCTATCAGTGTTCCAGCACAGCTGATTAGGTCTTTGCGTTCATGCTAACCTCTTCCTCACCGGAGAAGGTTTCGGACATCTTTATTCCTTTTAAATTCCACCCCTCCCACTTAAAGTCACAAGGCTTTCCCTTGCTTTCTCCTGGTGTCTTCTCTGGTTGGTCCTGCCTGTCGGTTTCCTCTTCTCGTTGCTCATCCTCCTCTGGTTGCTTTTTCCAGGTAGTCCTGTTGTTGGCTCTCGTTCGCCCTGTTCCCCAGGTTGTGGTATCGCCCTTTCGTTCTGACCCGGGACGGCCTCTTCGTGCGTAGGCAGGGGTTCCTGACATGCCTAACAAGGTTTCGAGATAGCAAGAGGAAGGTTGCAGGCTTAATTTGTATGGGAAATTAGAGCTGTTTCTATACAAATGCTAGAAGTGTCCAAGGTAAAATCGGGGAGTTGGAGTGCTTGGTGTTGGAGGGAAAAATAGACATTGTGAGTATTTCAGAAACTTGGTGGGATGAGGAAAATCAGTGGGATACGGTGATTCCCACAACCATTTTTAACTTTAAAAGGGGTAATTTCTCTGATATGAGGGGACACGTGGGGAGGAAACTGAAAGGAAAAGTAGAAAGGGTCAAAACAATTGGGGAAGCTTGGGATCTATTTAAAACTACGATCCTAGAAGCTCAAAAAATATATATTCCGCAGGTTAGGAAAGGCACAAACAGGTATAGGAAAAAGCCTGCATGGTTAACAAACAGAGTAATGGAGGCTGTAAAAAGTAAAAAGAATTCCTTTAAGCAGTGGAAAGCTAGTCACAGTGAGGCTGATAAAACGGAACACAGGCTATGGCAAATAAAATGCAAGTCTGAGGTCAGGCAGGCAAAAAGGGAATATGAGGAGCATATAGCAAAAAACGTAAAAACCAACAATAAAACTTTCTTCAAATACATTAGAAACAGGAAACCAGCCAGGGAGGCAGTGGGGCCCTTGGACGACCAAGGGGTAAAAGGAGTATTGAAGGATGATAGGGAAATGGCTGAGAAGCTAAATGCATTTTTTGCCTCCGTCTTCACTGTGGAAGATGAGAAGTGCTTGCCCACTCCAGAACCACTGATTTCAGGAGGGGTGTTGGAAGACCTGAGTCAGATTGAGGTGATGAGAGAGGAGGTCCTAAAACTGATAGACAACTTAAAAACTGAAAAATCACCAGGCCCAGATGGCATACATCCGAGAGTTCTGAAAGAACTCAAATGTGAACTTGTAGATCTCCTGACAAAGATATGTAATCTTTCCTTAAAATCTGCCTCCATTCCTGAGGATTGGAAGGTAGCTAATGTCACTCCCATCTTTAAAAAGGGTTCCAGAGGAGATCCGGGAAATTACAGGCCAGTCAGTCTGACGTCGATACCGGGTAAATTGGTGGAAACCATTATTAAGGAAAGAATTAGTAGGCACATAGATGAACAAAACCTATTGAGGCAGACTCAACATGGGTTCTGTAAGGGAAGATCTTGTCTCACTAACCTGTTAGTGTTCTTTGAGGGGGTGAACAAACATGTGGACAAGGGGGATCCAATAGATATTATTTACCTTGACTTCCAGAAAGCTTTTGATAAAGTTCCTCATCAAAGGCTCCTAAGTAAGCTCAAAAATCATGGGATAGAAGGACAAGTTCTTTTATGGATCAAAAACTGGCTAGTTCATAGAAAACAGAGAGTGAGTGTAGGTGGGCAATTTTCTCAGTGGAGGGTGGTAAGCAGTGGGGTACCGCAGGGATCAGTACTTGGTCCACTGCTTTTTAACTTGTTCATTAATGATTTGGAGATGGGAGTAAGCAGTGAAGTGGCTAAATTTGCGGATGATACAAAGTTGTTCAGGGTGGTGAAAACCAGTGAGGATTGTGAGGCACTCCAAGGGGATCTGTCAAGGATGGGCGAGTGGGCGTCAACATGGCAAATGGGGTTCAATGTGGCCAAGTGCAAGGTGATGCACATTGGAGCCAAAAATCCTAAATATAAATACACATTGATGGGGTCTGAACTGGCAGAGACTGATCAAGAGAGAGATCTTGGAGTTGTAGTGGATAACTCACTGAAAATGTCGAGACAGTGTGTGACTGCAATAAAGAAGGCCAATGCTATGCTGGGGATTATTAGGAAGGGTATTGTAAACAGATCAGCCAATATCATAATGCCGCTATATAAATCAATGGTGCGACCTCATTTGGAATACTGTGTGCAGTTCTGGTCACCACACCTTAAAAAGGATATTATAGCTTTGGAAAAAGTGCAGAAAAGGGCAACTCGAATGATAAAAGGGTTGGAACACTTTCCCTATGAGGAAAGGTTAAGGCGCTTAGGGCTCTTTAGCTTGGAGAAACGACGACTGAGGGGTGACATGATCGAGGTTTATAAGATTATGCATGGGAAAGAGCAGGTAGAGAAAGAGGTACTTTTCTCCCTTTCTCACAATACAAGAACTCGTGGGCACTCCATGAAACTGCAGAGCGGTCGGGTTAGAACGGATAAAAGGAAGTACTTCTTCACCCAAAGAGTGATTAACACATGGAATTCACTGCCACAGGAAGTGGTGGCGGCTACAAGCATGGATGGCTTCAAAAGGGAATTAGATAAGCATATGGAGCAGAGGTGCATCAGTGGCTATTAGCCACAAGGTATAGATAGGGACTCTGGGGCAAGTGATGCTCTGTCTTCTTGGTGCTTGGGGGGGTCAACAGTGGGCGGGCTTCTAATGTCCTGGCCCCACTGGTGGACCTTCTGATGGCACTGGTATTTCTGGCCACTGTGTGACACAGAGTGTTGGACTGGATGGGCCTTTGGCCTGATCCAACATTGGCGTCTCTTATGTTCTTATGTTCATTAGAAAGGTGGGGCTAGCATGTCTGCTCCATCTACATGTGGTGGCCTGTCCATAAAGTTGTAATGCCTACAGGGTTAATTCTGATTTTAGGCTTAATTAATCATTCAGCAGAAGACTGAAAATCTGTTTTCAGAGTACTATTCTTAAAATGTTCTGGTATCATTTAACACTTCACTTCTTGTATATACTTACATAAGACATGAAGTGTCTCTTCAATGTGAATTCTGTTAGAATCTAGGAGAGCTATACAGTGCATGCATTTACAGCAATCCTCTTATCTATAGTGTGATGAACACCTTCATTAATCAGACACACATTCAAGTAGAATTGAACCACACTGCTTTGTCCATCTTAGAAATTCCACAAAAGAAGTCATAGAAGTGGCTGTCAGGACCACTTTACTAGAAGATGTTTATATCTGGAGGCTCCATGACATACCTGGATGTTAGTAGTGAAATGTTTGAAAGAAGGATGGAAACATGGGCAACTGCAACTGGCTGTGACACATCTATCCCCCACCCCAAATATTTGCAGACATGTGGCCTTCTTTCAAACCTTAGGGTGTGTACCAAGTGTGAATAATTCAGAGATTGCCAAGAATCACATACAAACATCCCTCATGTCCTTTGAATCAAATTCTTTTACTTCTCAGTGAACAGAGTGGAACTTTCCTAATTAGTCCAGCATTTAGAAGCTTAACATCCTCCAGCTTTGTTTGTTTTTAGCTTAACTTTAAAAAAACCTGCGTAAAAGAACTACATAAAAACTTTATGCCAAGTTTGGACCAATTTAAATTTGACTGGAACACAATTCCTAGGTGTCTAAATTTGCCAACCTGTTGTAATTTGTATGCACCAATTTTCCATCTTTTGTTTAATTGTTTTGTTGGCTTCGTAAGCACCATGATTTTAGATTTACCTTCATTTATCTCAAAGAGTTTACTATTGCAATAAGCAATGAATGCTTTAATCACACACTTTAGACCTATCTGAGTTCTGGAGAACAAGACAAGGTCGTCAGCATATAGCAAGGCAGGTACTGGGTGATTTCCTAGATATGGTGCACGGGTTATTGAAGTACTTGGCCATTCCTGACACTTCAAGATTAAGGTTACTTCTGAGTAGCCTCTGCAAAAAACTGCATCATGGACATGGCAAATTTTTGTTTTACTGTGATTTTTAATTCTTACATTTGTTTTATAGTTTATGGCCTATGGGCTGTTAAACTTGAATAAACTAGAAAAGTGATAGATTATGCCAATTTAGTCCTCAGATGGGTCATTTCAACTATGATCTGATAGTCCTTGTTACAAGGTCATTTCCACTCGGAAATATGCAAACATTCCTCTCCAGTTTCAGCTTGACATTGTACCCCATTGAAGTCCCTGTCCTCCCAGGCTCCATCTCCAAATCTTCAGGAGTTCCCCAACCTGGAACTGACAACACTACCTCCCACTCCCACCCCCACCCATTGGCAGCCATGAGGGACCTGGCAGCCCTACAAACAAATCATAAATGTGCTCATATTGAATGTTCAGTGAAAAACAAGACAGTCATTGTGAGCATGTGCTTTGTGGAAATTCATTAATCACTTCTTCCCCTTCTCCAGCTTGCTTAACTTTGCTTTGCTCTCCGTGCTTCTTGTTCTCTCTTGTAAAGCCCTGTTCCTTTCTTGTTATTGACTTCTTTCTGGGCATAGCAAGTGCTTTGTCCTTAGGTCTGATTAACAAAATGGCTAACAAAGCAGCAATGCAGTCAGATAAACCAGACTGCAACTGGTTACCTACCGGCTGAGACCAAGAAAGGATACAATGAACTAGAGCATTGATCTCTAAGGCAGAAAGTTATTCTTTGAAGGCAAAAATATTTTCTAAGGGCCAAACTACACATCTAGGGTTGCCAAATGACCCCGGGGGGCGGGGAATCCCCCGCTTCGGAGCCCCGAGTACACCCCGGCGAAACCATATGGCTCAGCCACGCCCCCAACGCCAGCAACGTCTGACGTCACTTCCGGTGATGTCGCGGCGGCACACGCACACAGCCGGCTCCCGACCAGGACGGAGCCTCCCCCGCCGGTAAGGTTTCAGGATTTGCCAACCCTATACACATCTGGATTTTAACAAGCTGAGTCCAGGTTCCCCAGACCCAACGCGGATTCCCTACAGGCATACAGCAGTTGCAGAAAATAGCTTAAAACAAAAAAACAAAAAAACAACAGGGCGGGGAGTTATTTCCCCATTTTTCTGTCTCCACATGGAATATTCTGTGCATGTGGACAAGCAAAAATGGGGAAATAATTCCCTCCCAGCACTATTTATGCACAGGAAAATGGCTGGGGGGGGGGGCGGCAGGAGCCCTTCCTACCCCTGCTGTGGCATTCTAAGCATGTTTAGGTTCTTTGTTATGTTTTAAAGGCCATTCCCCAGGGCAGCTGTGTGGGGGTGGGAAAGCTGAGGTGAGTCTGGGTTCCCTGGACCCAACTTGTTAAAAGCCCCCGGATACAGTGTGGCCCTAAAAGAGGCCTAGATACTGTTGTGTCTTGCCATTGACATGTAATGTAAAGCTTGAAACCTCAGCCGGATTGCAATCTGATACAACACCATTGGCTGAAGCATATACTGTAACCAATGAAATGCAAGAGTCTGTGCTGTAGTGAAGAGAAATGATTGGTTGTTATCTATGTAACATGACTGGATGTTAACTATGTGAGGGCGTGGCTACACCAGCCCGGGAGAGTTTAAAAGGAGCTATGCTCCACTATTGTTTGTCGTTGTGTGTCGTCTGATGCTGTGTGATCTTTTGGAAGTTCCCGTTCTCAATAAAGCTGAATCACTTGTTACTTACTTTGTTGTTGAGTTGCATACTTAACAGATACCGTTATCCTTCCCTGCAGTATGCTTTCTAGTATAGACTCTGACTCCCATTGCCACCATCTCCCAGTCAGTACAACATAAAGACTGTTATTCTAAGCACAGTTGCATGCCTCTGAGCCCACTTTAATGGCCAGATGGGTGGCACTCTGTTTAGGATTATGCTGACAAAAGTGTACAAAACATGGCCTGTACTGATTCAGTACCTGTCTATTTTTCCCCAAAACCTTTTCCTACCTCCTCCCAGACCCCTGAAGTAGGGTTGCCAACCTCCAGGTGGTAGGCAGTGATCTCCCATTATTACAAATGATCTCCAGGTGACAGAGATCAGTTCACCTGGAGAAAATGGCCACTTTGGAAGTCGGACTGTATGGTATTATACCCCACTGAGGTCCCTCCCCTCTCCAAACCCCACCTTCTTCAGGCTCCACCCTCCAAACTCTCCAGGTATTTCACAACCTGGAGCTGGCCAACCCTACCTTAAAGGCCTGTTGTGGGTTTAGATGGCCTGTCTTCTTCTTATTTCTCTGCCCTCCCCATCTAACTGTTCATAAGCCAAAGAAGAGCCTCAGGACTAAACCACACTTGTTGGTATATAGTATGTAGTCTTTCTAATTTTTCTCTCTTTCTCTTTACAAAATGCAGCCACTGAGACTACAGCCACTGAGACTACAGCCTGAGAAAACCTGCGCAGGTTTTCTGCTGATAATAATCTCCCAGCCTCCCACCCCCAGAAAACACCCTGTTCTCTATCTCATGTATCACCATGTCCAGTGCCATCAAGCAATATATCTTTACATAGGGTTTTCCCTCGGATGGCCATGGCCCCGCCCCCAGCGTGCCCGGCGTGGTCGCGTCACTTCTGGGTGATGCGCACGTCAGGGAGGAGTTCCCCCCGGGGCCCGATCCGGCGGGGGGGAACGGGCCTCTGGGGCGGGGGTTTCCCCGCCACCCGGGGGGACTTGGGAAGCCTATCTTTACATGATACCATTCCAATACAAGCCAGACAGTGGGGTGTTCCACGCAGGTTATCTGCCCTGAGTCCAACACTTTGGGAAGTGTGTATTTTCCCCCCCTGCTTCCTCACAGCATTGTGGTACATTCATGTAACTCCAGGGCTTTCCCTAGCTTTTCCCAGATCTTTCTCAAACCTGCTTCGTCCTAATGTTTTGGAAAAGATTGCAGTGAATCCTGGATGGCTGCTTTGTGGGTGGGTAAATTTGGATTTCTGGCCCACATGGCAGCCATTTGCCCTAACCTTGGTCCTGGGGTAGCCATTTCCTCTTTCTGACAAGTAAGCCTCTAACCTATTCCCTTGAGGAGGTATAAGGGAAAATACATATCTCCACAAGGGAGCAAGCTAATAATTTACTGTTTTTTTTAAAAAATGAAAGCTGGGGTTTCAGAAAACACAGTATAACTAGTATTACAACAATATAACAATATTCTTGTGCAATTTAAAAAAAAATTGCAAAAGCCCTGGTAACCCAGGGCAGGGGGAGCCCCTTCTAGGGGTAGGGAAACTACAGGGAAACCTGCCACACGGAAGCCCCATTGCTACTGTGCTTTATATGCAGCTGCACCAGCAGTGGGAAAACCAAGAAGCCCTATCCCTGTGTGGAAGACATCACTGTCACAAAGACAAAGCAAGAACTGAAGGTGCCTAACTAAGCTGAGCTCAGCTAGAGATTCCATATCAATTAAGACCATAGGGGATATTCTAGAAAAAATGTTTACCTACTTTACAGATTGGAAATGCTAATTAGAATCTCTAGCTTGAAAAACAATCAGTGAATCCATGGAGAAATCTCAAAATCCTTGCAAAGCAGATAACTCTAGAAAATGTACCAACAGCCTCAAGGTAAAGGCACAATAGTGTATTATACAGTCAAGAAAATAAGCACCTATAAAGCAGTTACATATTATATACTCCTATCACCACCTTCCTACAAAAAAAACCCCTCTCAGACTTTCCTGACATGTATACATGCAAGCACTCTCACACATATATTTATTTAGCCTATATGCATGCCACCTTTCTGTCTTAAAAATGAGACAAACTAACCCAGAGGTCACTTGAACATCCCCCTACTGGGAACAGCCTCTGGCACTTGTGGGCTAATTAGGACTGGAGGGTTCAGGAAGGGACAAGTATGTGGGTATGCCAGAAGTAGTGAGAGGCTATGCCACCAGGAGCAAGTGAGCCAGAAAGACAACTGTGCTCCTCCTTGTCGAAACTGGCAACAAGGAAACAATGGCTGGATGCACTATGTGGCAGTAGTACTGTCAGTGCCGGATTTATGTATAGGTTAAGTAGGCTGAAGCCTAGGGCCTCTAAATCTAGGGGGCCACCACAGCTTCCCCCCCCCAGGGCAGTCTCCCCTCTCCCAAAATTACAAACCCAAGACTTCATGCAAGGGCAGGGCAACTCGGGCCCAGCAACTATGACACTCAGGGCCAGCCAGTGGGGCCCAATTTGAAACTCTGGGGCCCAACTAGAAAATTTTTTGTGGGGCCCCAGTTCACAGCCAAAGTCTGCAGAATCTTGGCGATATAAATAAAATCCATCTAGATTGCCCTGGTGCGGGGGCCCCCTTAGGAGTGGCCCACAGGGCCTATTTTGGCCAAATTGCTCCAATTGCCTTAAGGCCAGCCCTGATGAGACTGTGCAGGGGTTGGACTGACAAACCATGCCCCTTCTGAGTCCCTGGTGCCACTATTCAGAGTACAGACTCCAGGACTCCAGAGCCAGCAGCCCAGAGTCAACGACCAGCTGCACAGTCTTCCCCAGTTCTAGGGTCAGGTCAGTAGTGGTACGTGCTGCACTTTAATCAGTGGGAGAGTGCGAGTGGGGGGGTGGCTGGGGCAGGTAGACCAGGCAAGCAAGCTCTCCCAAGTCCCTTCCATTCCTTCCCTCCTCCTTGGCTTGAACAGAGCAAGCACATGTGACTGGCACAGGCCTCACCCCTCCCAGGCAGGGAAGTCTATCTTTCAGACTTCACAGAGCCCTGACAGTGCCTGCAGCATGCACTTGCAACCCCTTTCTCAGAACTTCTTGGATATGAAAAGAAATATTGATGGTATCAATTGTCATGCCAATAAATCCAAACAATACTGCTTCATACATTAATAGTAGATTAATTGTTCTAAAGCCATTACAGAATCTAATCAAAGTTTTACATATTTATTTTATATAACATTTTTTGGCAGTTGGCTCTTTTAAATGGCTAGTATTGATTGTTTGCTGCTGCTGGAATTATTAGATGAGAAATTATAGTTAATTATTAACCTATGTTTTTGCATCATTTCCAAGCCTCCTAATTTTTGGATCCTCGGAGGGATCCAGAACTACCTGTAGAAGGCAGGAGGCCAGGCTGCAGGTTGGTAACTGAACCTCATCCCGAGCGAAAATAAATATAGGGATCAGTTCAGGGACAGAGGAACTGTGTTTTGTCTTATTTTATTTGTGCCCGGTGGTGTTTTCCTTTCTGTGTTGGATTTAAAGTGCCTTTTTGTGTTTAAAATCCTGTGACTTGTAAATAGTCAATAAAATCTTTGTTCTTTGTTTAAAACCGCGGTCTGGTGCTCTGACCACGGAGTCTCCCCTGCTCTGCCCACTACCAGTGCCTTAAGAAGGGTCTTGGAAGTGGAAAAGGCCAAAAATGTGCAGGTGCCAACCCTCCAGGAGAAACCCAAAGTTAGGGGTTTTCATCTCCAAACCCCAGGAGTCAGCCAGAAGGGTCTCAAGAAAGGCATAAGGAAGTCAGTGAGTGGTGGCAGCTACTGAAGAATGACAGAAGCCCATCAAGGAGGTGGGAAGGCAAAGCGGGGCTCACAAGCCACAAACTGGCTACTAAGTCTCCCAGGGCTGAGGGTGGGTGTCTGTTTCACCACAGTGGAAAACAGAATTATCATTTTGGGTGGGGTTTGGGGAGGGGAGGGACTTCAGTGGGGTATAATGCCATAGAGTCCACCTTCCAAAGTGGCCATTTTCTCCAGGTAAACTGATCTCTGTCACCTGGAGATCATTTGTAATCCCAGGTGATCTCCAGCCACCACCTGGAGGTTGGCAACCCTGGGTCTGTACTATAATGAACTGGTTCAGAAGGGCAGTTTAATAAAGAGAATAGGATTGTGGTCTCTCCACCATTTGTTGTATGTATTATCTTTCTTTTACTGCACTGTGTTGTATTTGTAATTCAATTTCCTGTATTTTTCTTGGATGTTTTGTGCTATCTGATTGCATTGAGTCTCAGTGAGAAAAGAGGGCTATATAAATATAATAAATAAATAAACATACTCAGGATATTAGAAAGGAGCTGTTGGGTCTGAGGCCACAACAATCATGCACTAGGAACTGATTTGGCAGATGCGCCTTCTCTTGGCCTTGGATGGAGAGTGGGAGAGGTTGAGTACCACCCTCATCTCCCCTAAATCTAGTCTCTTCTGAACTGAGAGCCAAGGCTGGTTTGTCCTCCTTGGCCTCTCTCTTGACCCTTTTAAACACCCTAGTCAAGCCTGGGACAAGCTGCTATCTGCCCAGAAGATCTATAGAAGCATGGCCAAACCCATGTGGGACCAGTAGCACGTTCAAAGCCATCTATCATCTTGACACTCCCCTTCTCCACCCTAGGGTGGAGCTACCAGACATCTGACTCTAGATGGCTGCCTGTCAGGGCCAGCAGTCAGTGTCTTCAAAGGGTCAGGCACCAATGCTCAGCTGCTGGCGTGTAGACCTTTACAGGGTGCATCTTTGGCTCCACTCATCCTGGTGGATGCTAAACTTGCCAAAATGGGGTGCCAAGATGGAGATGGGTCTGGTGTTGTTCCTGTTCCCCTCCTTCAATATGAGCTAAGGGGGCATTTTAGAAGAAGTAGAAGAGAAGAGATTGGATTTATATTCCATCCTTCACTACCGAAGAGAGTCTCAGAGCGGCTTACAAACTCCTTTCCCTTCCCCTCCCCACAACAGACATCCTGTGAGGTAGGTGGGGCTGAGAGAGCTCTGACAGAAACTGCTCTTTTTCAAGAACAGCTCTTATCAGAACTACAGCTTGCCCAAGGTCACCCAGCAGCTGCAAGTGGAGGAGTGGGGAATCAAACCCTGTTCTCCCAGATTAGAGTCCGCGCACTTAACCAGTACACCAAACTGTCTTTTAAGTAGGAAAGGGTTAAAAACCTTCTTCTAACATTGCTAAAAGCAAACCAGCAAACAAAATGGGGGGGGGGGAGAGAAGGGTTTTACTTGGAGACATGCTTGATGGAAGCCAAGCCCCAGTGGCACTGCTATAACCTAATGGACTTGCCTTATGCGGTTGCCTTCCCCTGCTCTGCTGGCCCCAGCAGCATTGCCAGTGTCTTGGTTGCTTGGTTGCCTTGGCTTGCTTCCAATCTGGCCCTTGGCACCAAGCAAAATGGTTTGGTGTGCTGCTGTTGGTAGGCGTTCTCCGGACTGCCTAGCCCTGGTCTTTTTAATAAAATATTCCAACATTATCACAAAGGGGTTTACAATAAAACTAAGCAACATTTACCCACTGTATGTCTTTATTCCTGACACTCGGCTTTAGGATATTTGATTAATTCAGTAGCTCTCCCTCCTCTCTAATGGAGGAGGCAGCTTGTCCTCCTCTTGTCTACTGTCCTGAATCTCCTGCAGAAATATATCTCAGTAACATCAGGCATACTGTACTGTGCTGATGCCTACATCTCTATTAATGCAAACACAGATTTTGTTTCCATTAATAGTTCAACACAATTTTCTGTATATGAAATACAAGCCACCATAGCAGATTTAAAGGGACCATAAATCAACTTGTGACATACGAACACATAAAGTTGCCTTATATTTGCCCTGTTCATAAGTTACAGTGAATGCATGTACATCCTGCCTGTATGTGCGTGCATACATCTGTGTGTAAGAAAGAACCAATGTGTTTTCACTTTACAGAATGAATCTGGGGATCAGTACCTGGATAAATGTGTGGTTTCACTCGCACATTCAGCTCAACGTGCATTGAATGCAACACGAGAATTTCTCAAGATACTTATAAAGAAAAACCAGGTGCATATTGTACATGTGTTCACTGTAACTTGTCAAGAGGCTACTGTGTCATACCAAGCCAATAAACATTATACTTCCTAACAGTTAGAGCAGTTCCTCAGTGGAACAGGCTTCCTTGGGAGGTGGTGGGCTCTCCTTCTTTGGAGGTTTTCAAACAGAGGCTAGATGGCCATCTGACAGCAATGCTGATTCTGTGAACGTAGGCAGATCATGAGAAGGAGGGCAGGAAGGGTTGTCTCAGTGCTTTGTTCTTGCGGCCCCTTCTTACATGCCCAGGGAAATGCTGATCGCCACTTTTGAGGTCAGAAAGCAATTTTTCTCTAGGCCAGTTTGGCTGGAGATCCTGGAGGGTTTTTGTCATCTTCTGGGAATGAAACAGAGGTCACTGGGTGTGTGGGAGGTATTTGTGAATTTCCTGCATTGTGCAGGGGTTGGACTAGATGACCTTGGAGGTCCCTTCCAACTCTATGATTCTATGATTCTATTCTATGATTCAATATGGTCACTCTGACTAGCTGCAATTCTCTGGTTGTCAGGCAAAGATCATTTCCTGTTCCTTCCAAATGGAAATGCTAAGGATTGAACCTCAGACCTTCTACATACTAAACAGATGCTCTGCTGCTGAGCCACAGCCCCTCAACAAACCCATGGTCCCTTCTAGGGGTGTGCAAGAAAAAAAAATTGGCCCGATTTGTTTTGGCCGAATTGGGCCAAATCTGATTTGGCCCCTGAATGACCCCCAAATGCCACTTTCCGCAATTCAGGGCCCCAAATCACTTTTGGGTGGGGGCTGGGCAAACCAAGGGACGGCTTGCCCGGGCGCCTCACAGCCGTAGGGCATGCAGGCAAGCCAAGGAAGGCAAGGCAGTTTAAACTGCCTTCCCTCCCCTCCAAAGGATGGCTTGCCCGGGCGACTCGCAGCAGTTTGCTAATCCCCAGGAACAAAATTTTTTTGGGGGGGGGGAGTGGGGGGGAGCTGCAGTGGGAATAGGGAGTGAGAAAGTCCTGCTCTCTAGAGGCAGTGGGTAGACACACCTTTAACCCAAAACTTCAATTTGCACAGAGGTTCGTATTAACTAATGTCAATTTTTGCAGATTTATAACATTTAACTTGCAAGTGCTTCAAGCAATATCAAGAACCTGTTTTAATTGTTACTACCTGGTTTCACCATGATCAAGAATCTTGGAGGTGATCAACAATCTTGGAGGTGATCAACAGTCTCATAAAAACCATTATAACAGCATTGCTCCCAAGTGTCCAAAGTGAGCTTAATTTAGCAATGCTTATGTATTTTGAGAATATGAACTTAAGCTATACAAACCAGAGAGATGTTTCATTAGGAACATTTCCCACTAAATATTTATGACCCATTTCTTGATTTTGTTTGGCATATATCCATTCTTAGGGAAACATTAAAAATCTTAAATGAAGGCAATGTCTGGGATACTGAAGACATAGAGAGATAAGCAGATTATACATGTGTGTGCATGTGCAGAAGTGTATGCAGGCACATGGGATGAACCCGTGATTTGTGCAGTAAGACTTTGAGCATCTTGCAGTAATCTTGTATCACAAATTATCTGAGGAAGTCAGAATGGAACAGACTACAGAAATTCCAACCTACGGTCCTTGGAGTACTAAAAAGGGCAGACATTTGGTAGGAGAGACTGTCCTTTCCTTACATACTGAAGGTTCAGTCTTTGGCATTCCCAGTTAAAGGATCTCAGGGCCTTGTCAGGTGTGTGCTGAGAGTTCCCTAGTTGCAGCTTATCATGATTTCTTAAACAATTTTCAGACATGCAGGGCAAAGGATTCAGATTTGGATTGTGGTGCACAGGGAAGTGAGTTTAAAGCCTTACCCTGTGCTGTTTTCCCAACCAGAAATGGACTTGGGGACCCTGCTATTTGCCCCATTGGTGTAAACGTGCATGTCCCTTTATCATGAAGCTTTTGTGATACAAATGATTTTGCCTTTGATGGCCATTTTAATCAGATGCTTTGAAGAAGGAGGACTGCAGTGTAATAACCAGAACATTCATGTGGCTCCCACAGATTTTGGCAATGGTAACACAAATCAGGGATTTTAAGCATTACAAAAAACAGCCCCTGAAAATCCGTGTTGCTTTTCATGTTTTTCACATCCGTCAGCAGCAGCAGGAACCTCATTTTAATTTGATTCTCCTCATTTCACAGACAGCAGCATTGCTCCTTTCCAACTGGATCCTTGCAAGGGAACAGAAGGTGAGTACTCCTTTGGAGACAAACCTCAGAGAAAGAATTTTCATGGAGTCTATGTCGAGCTGTGAGTGCTCAGACTATTCCACAAGCAACTCCAAATTTTTGTGAATAACTTCCCTTTTTTTCCCTCAACCAAGAATCTCTTCCTCCACCACCATCCAAGCCATTCCTCATCAGTAAATTCAGCTTCTATGACTTTTAAAACAATATTCTAGGAGCTGACAGGAGATTCTGATCAAAGCAGTGAACCCAGAGACAACTCATAACAATTTTTTTCAGAGCCACACCCCAGTGCAAAAGCTGATCATAGATACATTCTTTGAACATTGACTTCCAGTACAACAGTAACTTCCAGACCAGTGACCAGGAAGTGTTAATTACAGATTGGAATGACTAAAAGGACTTATGATGAAGCAAGTATATTAGCAGCAGCTCATGAATTTCAGACCTTGCTGACTGAATGTAGAATGGCCTGTCCCTAATGACTACATGCTGAGTTTGCACCATTTTCTGTTTTTCCCCATTTTGAAAACTGGCCTCTTTGCAGAAGATTCAGTGAATCAGAATATTGCAGCAGTGTAAAATACAAAAGGGTGCTGTGCTATTATGAAGGCAGCTGTCAATCTTTGCCCTTCTGTGTAGACCAGGGACAGAAAACAGATAGGCTTGGGGGGGGGGAGTTGTCAGATGCTGAAGAGGTCAATGCATTACAGTGCAAATCCAGTTCTACTTCAAATGCCATATAAAGCAATATAATTCTGATCTCTTATTCAGTTTTTGGCACATACTGTAACACGATAGTCAGGAGGCGTACAGCACCGAATGCAGAATCTTTAACAGAGTCTTTCTCTGGGTTCATTGCCCTTTGATCTATTTTTAATAGGTAAGAAAGTTTTCATTGTTAAAAGAAGTCTCATCTGTTCAGTGAGAGAGCAGCCTTGAAACCCTGGGGTCCCCTCTTTCAACCAGTGGTGCAGTTCCCTTGACTCAAGTACCATCGGTCCACTTTCAAGAACAAGGGATGTCCCAGTTCTTTAACACCTGATACAATCATCAGGAACTGACAGAAAACACGATATATAATTTCATTGTACTCCATGATTGAAAAGAAAAATAAAGTAAGGTACCTTAAAACTATCCAGTTGTGCCGTTTTTCCCAGCCTCATCATTTACTCAGAAATGAACTGAGTTCAGTGGTATTTGCTCCCAAGGATCTGTGCATACGAATTCAGCTAAAGCATCCTAGTGAAGAGATAACCCAGGCCTTTCATTTGAATTCAGCCCCTAAGATACTGTGAGGCTGAATGCTCATTTGAGCCTCACTGCATCCACTGTCAATGTTGCCTCTTCTAACTCCCACACACACACACACACACACACACACACCCACCCATGTGTACATATCTCTCAAAAAACATTTTATAGTTGACATCAGGATTTAATACAGCAATAGTCCATGACTCTATAGCTTGAAAACTGGGGGGTGGGGGGAGAGATTTACAACTGGATTCTTTTGCAAAGTTTAGCAGTCCTTCTGCAAATGAGGTCCTACCATTCTTTAATGGGTTTGGGAGCTCTAGCTGGTGGAATTCTGAAAAAAGGGCAATGGTCTCTGTAATGAAACTGAGCCAGTATGCATTCCTTGCTGCTATTTGCTGGGATGGTTTCTCCAACACACTGCCCTCAAGACAGGTTATCAGCCGAGCTATTGGTCTGCCTTAGGATGGAAAGGAGAAGAGGAGGGAGTAGTTAATGGGGCATATATTTATTACATTTGCAGGTCAAATACCAGGACAATAACAGTCTAGGTGCTAAAAAGGTTTTAGGGACACAATGAATGTCCTCACTTTTGAATAGTGTTTTTAAACCCCAGACAAAACCAGTTTTCTTTACCCGGGCCTGAAAATGAACAAGTATCCCAAGGCTTTGGTTACTCTTTGGCTTCTCTCTGTCCAAGACTTGTTGTATGACTGCTTGCTGTTTTATGGTCCCTGCTACATTGTTTTATGCTGCTGGATACTGTTTTATGCTGTGCTGTTCTTATGCTGTTTTATACCCCTGGTGATTATTTTTGCATGCTGTTTTGTTTTGTTTTTTTGAAAAACATGTATTCATTTATATACAGAAAAAGACAGAAATATTAAAATTTCCAATTTAAAATTCTGCATGCATATCTTCTCATTACATCTATCATTTTTATTATTCTTCACTTGATATTATTTTCTCAATACTTAAGTTTTAACCAGTCATAAAATGCCCTCCAGGGTCCCATAAATTCTTCTTCTATTTCTCCTTTTGATATGTTTGACGTGTCCATTTTGGCACATTCCATAATCTTCAATATCAACTCATGTAGCGTTGGAATCTTCAATGTCCTCCATGCCATTGCCATTGCAAGTAAAATTCTGGCAGCTGTTATAACATGTAACATAAAGTAACTATGATTCTTATCTAACTCATCTGGTAAACAGTTTAACAAAAATATCTCTGGCTTAAAAGGTATTGTGATATTCAAGATTGACTGTAAGAAAGTGTGCACTTCAATCCAGAATTTATGTACCTTTTTACATGTCCACCACATATGGTAATACAACCTAATATGGTTGTTACATTTCCAACACATATTACTCAAGTTTTTATACATTTTAGCTAATCTATCTGGGGTTAGATGCCATTTATAAAACATTTTATATAAGTTTTCTTTGAATAAAGCAGATTTAGTCCACTTAATATTCAATTTCCATATTTCACTCCACTGTGACAGATCGATGTTATAACCCACATTTTGCATGCCTCTAACCATACATTCTTTAACTCTTTTGTCCTGCATTTTCAACTGCATCAGGATACCATACATTTTCTTAATAAGTTTCTCTCTTGAGTACATAATAATTTTTCAAATGTACATTGTTCTGAATAGAATCCATCCGTCTATTTATCCTTACTGTATATTGATTCCACTTGCATTCTAGTCCACCAGTTTAAGTTTATTTCATTTTCCTTTAATTCTTTCTGAGATTTTAAGTTATTTTCATCATCTAACAATTCTGCGTATCTAATAACTGCTTGTTTTGAAGTCAAAGTTGGTTGAGAAAAATCACCCTCCCGATAAGGATGGCACACATGGCTCTCTCCTCCTCCATTTATTCATAGAACTCCCTTTTGAGGAAAATTAGGTTGAGAGTGCATGACTGGTCCTGGGACTCCTACCAAGCTTCCATAACAATGACCGAAACTAGGCAAGATGCTGGGACATGAGTCGAGTTGGGGTTCTCTAGATTTGAGCAGATGGTTTATAACAGATAAAAGGAAGTACTTCTTCACCCAAAGAGTAATTAACATGTGGAATTCACTGCCACAGGAAGTGGTGGCGGCTACAAGCATAGGCAGCTTTAAGAGGAGATTGGATAAACATACGGAGTAGAGGTCCATCAGTGGCTATTAGCCACAAGGTATAGATGGGAACACTATGTCTGGGGCAGTGATGCTCTGTATTCTTGGTGCTTGGGAGGCAACAGTGGAAGGGCTTCTGGAGTTCTGGCCCTGCTGATAGACCTCCTGATGGCACCTGGTTTTTGGCCACTGTGTTGGACTGGATGGGCCATTGGTCTGATCCAATATGGCTTCTCCTATGTTCTTATCTGGCTCATCTTCTCCACAAACAGGTCATAGCTGCAGGGAACTTATTTCCTCAAGTGTGCTGGGGAGCAATTTGAATTGGGACCACAGCATAGGGGCTCCACGTCTTCTCCTTGTCACCATTTTCCTGAGCTAAAACAGCCTGGGGGCATTATTTGCTCCGCTGTGGGGCTGCATAAGCAGTATTCATGTGTGGGAACAAAACCCAGGTTTGCCCCAGTCCCAGACTGGTATGCTAACCACTGTAGCACACAGAATTTTTAATGAGGTATGGATTATAACTACAAAGAACTATTTAGTGGAAGAAGGGAAAGGCAGAGACATTTCAGGTGGGTTTTGTATGATCACGGCCAAAGCACGGGGACCCTTTAGAGAATATGACTCAGTGGATGGTATTTTGCAAAATAGTGGATCTGAACTATTTCTTTCCCACCACCCTTGGATCTTCTACTATAACTTTCATATTCTCAGAAAATATACTCTCTGAGGAACCATATGTTTCCGACTTCTTGTATTTGTGATATTTATATGGGTACATCTAAATATAATGTTACAAAATAAGTCAATTCACTTTATTTATATTAAAATACATTGTAATCCCCATCCAATTATA
The DNA here is from genome assembly GCF_001447785.1 of Gekko japonicus. Classification (NCBI taxonomy): domain Eukaryota; kingdom Metazoa; phylum Chordata; class Lepidosauria; order Squamata; family Gekkonidae; genus Gekko; species Gekko japonicus. The sequence continues at coordinate 9,268 of NW_015177033.1, read as the reverse complement.
ACAAACAAGATCAGAATATCAAGAAAGAAGACAAAAGATGGTTCCAGGGGAGAAGTGTGGCAATGGGATCAGGTACCAAATAGCACCTGTGGCCCTCTGCCCTCTACTCTAGGACTGATGAGAACCTAGAACAGGGCTGAGGCCCATGCACTTGTATTCAGCAGTCAGCAGAGGAGACTCTCAGGGAAGGATCCTTTGAATGAAACCAAGCTTTACTGAAATTGCTTATGCATCCTAGGCTAACTTCATTCACACTCCATACTCATCCAAAGTTATGTTGGGCAGACCTGGTGCGTGAACACAGGCTGCTCAAACAGAAGAGTGCTGTTGATGATGGAAAGTAGAATTCTGTGCGGGCTCATGTCTTGCCCCCTCCTTTGTAGGGCTGGTGCATCACAATGTCTCTGGTCCCCCCACCCTTTGCTCTTTCTTCCCCTCTTTAATCCTTCCCCCTTACTGTCCAAATATCGGTGTGCCTAATTCTTGTCCAATATCAGATGTTCCCTGTTGACATTTTTGTTGCCTTTTTGCCAGGCTCATCAGCTCCGTCCATCTCTGCTGTTTTCTCTTTATCATGCCATTGGGGGGGGGGGGGGGGGAGAGAAGAGGCTGACCACATGAAGAAGTTCAAGATCATCACATGATTCCTTCCGGAGTGAAACAGGCTGTTCTAGGTCCAGAGGGTGAGATCCTTGATCTTTCAGCTTCTCTTTCACACATCTTGCAAGCATTCTCCATCTCTAAACATGGCTGAAGAAATTATCAGTGCTGAATACACAAAAATTTTCAGGGGCAGTCACAGTTGGCAAATTAGCTGTTTTCTTGGTCCTACAGACTTAGAAGAAGACATATAAGCAGTGTTCCCTCTAAGCTGAGTTAGTGTGAGCTAGCTCACAGATTTTTAGCCTCTGGCTCACAGATTTTTGTCCTCGCTCAGGAAGGATGGCTCCAGAGCAGACTAACATATGCAGTAGCCAAATCGCTCACTCGCAACTTTAATGTCAGTAGCTCACAAAGTAGAATTTTTGCTCACAAGACTCCGGAGCTTAGAGGGAACATTGCATATAAGTATTTAATAAAGCATAATCTGTTAGCAGTTATTGAATCTATATTTCATGTCTCACAAATGCAAGCCATGGGTGGATCTCAACCGAGGAGACTGATTGGAACAACTCAAGGAGGAGGCCCCCAACACACACAGCTCGTTCCTAGTAATCGAGGACATTTTTAACTTCCCCTTCCTCAAAGGAAAGCAAGGTTCTCACTTCTCTGACACAAAGTAAGTTAGGTAACTCAGTGAGGGTTGCCCATCAAGTGACCATAGCACAGTACAGAACTGGACATGGGTCTTCCAGATCCTAGACCAATACTCTAAACACTATTCAACACTGGTTCACATACTCAGACAAACACACACCACATAGGCCCCAAGAAATCTCATTTCTGGGCGCTCTTTTTGCCACATCATCTGATAAACTCCAAGGTCAGTACTAGAGCCATACATTCAACAAAGCTGCATTTTTATTTCCACTGAGAAGGAAGTTGGTATATCCACTCTGGGAGATCTGAGATTCTCTGTTACTTTGTAGATTTGTTGAGATTTCTAGGTCATTCCCAAATGATGACTGTTAGCTCGATGACAAAGTTCTCTCATTCAGAGTTTCATTTTATTCTCAAAAGGGTCATGCCACCCAGTACAGATCTAACATGTCACTGCCACTTAGTATTGTGTTCCTCATGACCTTTCCCTTGAGAGCCACTAAGCAGAAGTGCATTTGCTGTAAGGGGAAGAAAATCTTTAGTCCTTCGCCTTCATTTTCCTTTACTTTCTTGTTCTGTCTCCCAATCTTGGAGGTTAAGACAATCTTTTCAGGATTATTTTTAGCTCTGGGAAAGCATGAACACCACTATGTTCCCAGGTAGCACCCAATCGGGGCTTTAAAGTTTGCAACTCATTCTTAACTGGCTGTTTGGATAAAAGTTTGGGCTTCTTTATGACTATAGTCCAAAAGACCACCCACTCCCTAGGCTCATGCTGGTGGTGTTGGTGGTGGCAGAAGGAGTGCCAGAAGCCCTGTCCTTGATCGTATGTGAACAGTGCCAGACCAGAAGCCCTGTCCTTGATCGTATGTGAATATGCATCACTTCAAGGAGAAGCAAAAGTTTGCAGTTACCAAGACAATGGGCAGTAATTTATAGAGATGGAGATCCAAGTTACATCTTGGCTTTCATTGTTGTTGCCACAGACAAGCATGTGTAGAATGTCTGGTAAGGACTTCTCTCCCTTGCCTTTTGTCTTGTTGTCTTTGCATTCCTAGGGGCAGAGTTCAGTGACAGGTGGAAATGATTCTAGAAAGTGAGCATTGAGACTGAGTGAGGACATGGACCTTCCTTGGATATATTTAAGATTAAAATGCCAAAAGCCACACACTTTAACAGCATTTGTTACTTGTGTTTTTCCTATGCGAATTTAATAACTACAGCAGCGTTATGAGTGTAGGTCAAAATGATTATTTTGTTATTTTGATGTGCACACCAAGCACACATGCCATTTAACTGAGCACAAAAATAGTCAATCCATGTGTAGACGTAGTCAGTCACACACATGTATATATGCCTGAGAAATAACCACATGTTATCTGAAAATGGGTTGGAGACTGCCTAAAGCAGAGGTGTCAAACATAAAGCCCGGGGGCCGGAACCAGCCTGTCCAGTGCTCTTATGTAGCCTGCGAACAACTAGTGCAAGGGAGGGAACAGGAGGCTGCTTGGGGGAGTGGGTGGAGCCACTCTGAATGTGGCTTCAGCATGGTGGAACAACGTTGTCTGCAGTTTTCTTTTGTACCCCCCTTAGGGTTGCCAAATGGATTTTGGCCGGGAGCGGGGGGCTCCCAGCCGGCGTCTAAATCGTGCGCATGCCGCGTGCGTGCCACCCGGAAGTGACGTCGCACGCTGGGGGCAGGGCCACGCCATTTGAGGGGAAAACTCTTTGTGTGTGTGACGTCACTTCCGGGCTGTTTTTCCCACTCAATTTTTGTTTTTTCTAAATGCTTCTCTGCAGTGGCAGAGATCCCCTCACACATGTAAAACAGATGTTCATAACATCTGATCCACCAAAATGAAAAGAGATTAACAGCCACATGTTCTAGGTACCTCCCCCTCCCCTTTTTTTCCTTTTTGAGGACCAGACAAAACAGCAAAAATGCTTCACTGAGTCATCGGCAGGCTACCACTTATGGCTAGTTGGCTGCATTTAGATTCCCTCAAATAACAAGCCATGGGTAAAAACAGAATCACTCAAACGTATTTTCAAGCAGACCAAAATGGCAGGTTGCCTCTGTAATGATTTCATTTTTTGGTGTGTGTGTTTCTTTAAATGTTTAGTATGACTACAGTACTGTAAGAAGAGTGATAGAGGGAGATAAGTGGGATGTGTATGGCTGATGACTGAGACTGTGGGAGATGTCTATGAGAGGGATTCTGTGTGTGAAGAAGGATGCTTGGATATCACCCGAGACTGTTTTTCCCACTCAATTTTTGTTTTTTCTAAATGCTTCTCTGCAGTGGCAGAGATCCCCTCACACATGTAAAACAGATGTTCATAACATCTGATCCACCAAAATGAAAAGAGATTAACAGCCACATGTTCTAGGTACCTCCCCCTCCCCTTTTTTTCCTTTTTGAGGACCAGACAAAACAGCAAAAATGCTTCACCACCAAGCTTTGCCAGTTATATTTACAAGTTCCTTTTCATCAGCAACAGTTCAAAGTAACCAGAAACCTATTTTGTTCTTTATTAAATAAATCATTTTTTGTTTAAACTTATCCCAGAAATCAGAATAGTCCTTCCTCAGGGCCACATAGTCCTCTGAAGTGCCCAGACCCTAGGTAATTCTACCAAAAGAGAGAGATTTGGAATTTTTAATTCCTGGTGGCAGCAGAAATCTCCCAAGTTTATGTACACAGAAAGTGTGTTAAAGGTAAAACCATCTCCCCAATAAGTGAGGACGTCACAGCCTCGTTGGTCCAAATCAAATGTATTTCATTGGTCCTAATAAATGCTATTACATGGTTTTTGTTTTTGACTGTTATGTATTTATACCACTGGTGTTCTTTTCACCAAATTTCATTGCCCAAGCAATCCCCATTGCAGACCGCTATATGGATTAGACTGTCTATGCCTGTCAGAGTGGAGTTTTGGAAGTCTGAGAGACTGTTTGTGACACCAAGCTTTGCCAGTTATATTTACAAGTTCCTTTTCATCAGCAACAGTTCAAAGTAACCAGAAACCTATTTTGTTCTTTATTAAATAAATCATTTTTTGTTTAAACTTATCCCAGAAATCAGAATAGTCCTTCCTCAGGGCCACATAGTCCTCTGAAGTGCCCAGACCCTAGGTAATTCTACCAAAAGAGAGAGATTTGGAATTTTTAATTCCTGGTGGCAGCAGAAATCTCCCAAGTTTATGTACACAGAAAGTGTGTTAAAGGTAAAACCATCTCCCCAATAAGTGAGGACGTCACAGCCTCGTTGGTCCAAATCAAATGTATTTCATTGGTCCTAATAAATGCTATTACATGGTTTTTGTTTTTGACTGTTATGTATTTATACCACTGGTGTTCTTTTCACCAAATTTCATTGCCCAAGCAATCCCCATTGCAGACCGCTATATGTTGTACTAATTTAATCTACAACAGCTGGTCTTACACTGATTTCCAAAATAGTGTGCATTAATAAGTAGATAACAGTTCCCTTAAAAAAAACCTTTGTAATGTACAAATGCACACTGGTTCTGGGTGTACCCACTAAAGAATAGCTTCCACTAACACAGAAATATTTTCTTTCTGAATAGGTGTATGCATATGTGGAAGGGAAGCAAGACACTGGCATTTGGGGCCATATGCATGCGTAGGCACTAGAGTTTGATGCATTCCCTTCCCCTTCAGAGGTGCACTATACTATCATAAGCATGTTTACTGAAGTCTCACAGAAGTCAGTGGACCTTACTCCCTAGTAGCATGTTTGGGATAGCCTAGAAACCCAAAAGAGTAAGCTATAACCTGGTGAACTCCAGAGCACATTGGTGTTTTGAAAAGGCAAAGTAGGGACCATATTATGTCAAGGTCAGGTACGGGGGAAAGGACAACCAGGGATTATACTAGGATTATACTGGAAGCATGTGCATTGACCTTGGAGGGCCGCAAATTCTGTAAAAAAGAGAGCTATAAATGCTGCATAGCTGTATGAGGGTGCTAAAAAGGGAAATCAGCAAGGAAGGGAGAAAACTGGGCTGATAAGAGACAGTCATTTAGGTATGAGAAAAGCTGGCTGCTATAAAGATTCCACTGATAATTTGACAGCAGTCTATACAGACTGTGAGACACAAAAGGAAGTACAGGCCTCTCAAAGCCACTCAAGAAAATATACACTTCAGCAGTCAGCCTAGATATGGTTTAAAGTGTTAGCAATGGCTCAGACCAAGAACATTTCATTGCCAGTGCTCAGAAATAGGGTTGCAAGATCTGGATTGGAAAATACCTGGAGACTTTGGGGCTGGATCCAGGAGAGGGTGGGGTTTGGGGAGGGGCCTCAGCATGGTACAATGCCATGGAGTCCACCCTTCAAAGCAGCCATTTTCTCCAAGGAAGCTGATCTCTGACAGCTGGAGAGTAGTTGCAAAAGTGGGAGATCTCCAGGCCCCACCTGGAGGCTGGCAACGCTACTCAGAAATGAGAAGTGACACTGAACATATACAGACTGCAGTCCCCTCATGACTGCATAATGGGCTGGATCCAGCCAGTTTTTTCATTAAATCTCACCTAATTGCCCTCCTTAGTCTAGCATGTGTCTAGCCACCTTACTCATACATGCCTTCTGCCTGTGCAGGTCCCATGATCCCAGGACAGCCTTTTGGTGACACTTCCTCCCCTTTTCCCCACTGGAAAAATCAGTTGGATCCAACCTAAAATCTGCCTGTTGTTTATACTTATTTGGAGTTAACAGAGTGCAGTTTCCAGGTTATAGGGCAAACAGGGATACTACCCCACCCCTTTTGGAACAAATCAAAAGGTATCTTTGTGTAATGTAACCATCCCAGACCACGTGCGTGGCCATCTCACCACGCGGTCATGCGAAGCAGCTGAGCTTCACTCTCAGTAACAATGGGACAAGTGGATCCTAGCTGGCACCTATTGGCAGGCTAGGCTCTCGGCCGAGAGCCTATGGAACTCTCGACCACTGTAAATAGCCAATCACTTGTGTGTGGGTGTGTTTTGGGTGCGGGGTTGTTGCACATATAAACCAGCCTGCGAGCTGGTTAGTTTGTTTTGTTCTGAACCTTAAATAAAGTCTTAGAGCTGAATCACTGTTAGTCTAAGGACTTTTCACTTTGGTCCTTAGAAATAAAAATAAGTGCTATGTAGGGAATATAGTGTATCATGCTAACACCTTTTTAAAGGAATAAGAAATACTCTTGGTTGTAATTCAGGCATTTCAGACAGAATAAATACCTCTAGGGAAACTGAGAGTGTGGCCTATGTTGATCTGTTTTGTATGCAGAAATTCCCTATACAAACTTTACACTCATGGAGTCCCTCTGCTGATCTCTGTGTATTTAGCAGAGTACTAGTGTGTGTACAGAGCCTATATGCTTAGTGTACAGAGAACCAATCAATGCCAGGAAGTCAAGGTTGGGGTCTGCTACCACAATCCTGATCCTATTTAGATGGCTTCTTTAAACTTTTGTGTCAAAAGTCAAATCCTATGTTAAGGATACTATGGATTTTCTTAACTGTATAAATAGTATTCAGTTGAGGACAGAAGAGACTTTTTTTGGTAACACTGGATGTTATCTCCCTCTGTACAAACATACCACAGAGTAAAGTGTTAGAGCTGATTGAATTTACTCTAAACTTGAAAGAAGACATACATACAACATCCCCCTACATCATTCTTTTGTCATGAATTTGCTACTTTTTTAATGGACAGAGTTAAAGACACAGGGCCAATACGTCCATATAGGTAAGTTAGGCAGTTGCCTAGAGCACCACCTTCAGGGGAATGCTGGCCTGCTAATGAACCGCCCTGCCCTCCCTCGCCAGCCACAACAAAGCCCTGTTCTGCTTGCTCTGTCCCTGTGCTCGGTTGGCCGGCCCTGGTCACCCAGGCCCATCCAGCCCTGGTCACCCAGTCCCATCCAGCCCTCCATCCTTTTGCCCGAAAGTGCGCAACCCCCCTCCCCTCTGAAGCTGGGCTCCACCGTGGAGTGGCCGGGGGCCAGAGTGTGTACCATGGGGAAGGCAATCAGCTGATTCCCTGGAAACCAATGCAGGCAGAGAGCCACTGCCGCCACCGGCGGCTCCTGCTGCTGCTCCAAGTGCCCCCACTCTACCCCACCCTGCACCGCTCTGCAGCTGGCCAGTCAGCTGGCCAGGCGCCATGGATGACTCCAGCCTCCTGAGGCACAGGGGGTTGCAGGTGAGGTTGGGTGGGCAGCAGGCTGAGCTGGAGCTTCGCATCTCGGCAGCCCTGCTGGGGCTAAGCAGGGTGCTAGAACTGGCCCGCTCCTCACATGTGCCTGCCAGGGGTGCGGGGGCGTGAACGTGGGGAAAGACTGACCCATGTCTGGTGGGTGGGGAGAGGAAGGAGGACGGGAATGTGCCAAGGGGTTGGCCATTGTGCCTGCAAGACTGTCTCACTGCCCAGGAACGTGTTTGTGAGCGTCAGAGGGCAGGACACGTGGGGCAGAGAGAGCATGTATAAGAAGGCACCCTCTGCGCATGAAGCTGGGGCTGTGCACAGTGCAGGTTTTGGGATGTGCGTTTTGTGTACTAGGAAATGCACCACCAGTGGCAAGGGGCTTCTTACATGGGAGGGGAGGGGACGCTATTCCTGGTGCATGCCCCTTGCGTGGGCCCTTGTGTTACCCAGCAAGGCACCTAATGTGCTATTATGAACTATAACTCATAAGTTATCAAATGGACTATGCGAAGATATGCTTAAGGGACTGTACTGAAAGGTGACCTCATAGGATGCCAGTTGAGACTGCACACCTGAGAGAAGAAAACCTTCCTTTGCGTTGCTGTTCCAGCGGTTCTTCAAGGTTACCTGCCCTCTTACCTGATATGAGATTGACCAGTTCCTTTGTCTGCATAATGTCATGCCGTGCCCAAGCATGAGGACAGAAAGCTCCAAACGCCATTAGGAGATTCTTCCAGCACATGTAGGCAGCCTCTTCCCCCCTCCCTCCCCCAGACCTGCAAAGCTGCACGTAGCTCTGAGGCTCTAATCATTGTTGCTTAGCAACTAATCGCTCACCCATCAGCCAGTGGCTAAGGGCCATCAAGAGACAATATCCTCAACCTGATTACTCATCTCACCTGCATCCAGGTGCCAGTCTTCAGTCTAAGTTTCTAGATCTCAATATTGACCAACCCCTGTCTCTCCTCCCCCTCTCCTTCCAACCAATGGTATGTTTTATGGGACGGACTAACAGGAGTCACAGGGGGATGTGGCCAGTCTAGCCTGCCTCCCATCACTACGTTATAAAAGGTACTACTCAACCACATGCTCTCTCTCTCTCTCTTTCCCCAGAAAGCAGGGAAACTTCCATTCATTCCCCAATCCAGCTGGCCGTTGAATGGCTGAATTTCTGTTGCCTCCCCATCCTCCATCTTTAAACTCTAGATCTGCAGCTAGAGTCCACATGGTTCTGCCGGTTCAGAGCACGTGTTCCCCATCTTCTATTTCTAACCCCTCCATTTTTCCATTGGAACGGCTCAATCAATGAAGACAGGTAAATATTACCCAACCAACGAATGTCCTGCTAATGCAAATGTGCTTATGAACTATCTTTATTTCTTAGAATCTGTAAATCTGTACGTGTGCTTGTGTATTGTTTGAATGATAAATATTCTCCAGTAAAAATACATTATACTATATTGAATACAGTCTCCATGTCCGTTTCTGGTGCCTACAGTAAAGGCGGGACTTCTGTATACAACGGTGTTTGCTCCCTATTTGCCTACTGCCAATTAATAATCATATTTCCCCAACATTAATTAAATTAAGGCAATTTGGCAAACACTTGGGTTTTCCATGCAGGCTTACTTGCCCCTGACTGTGGTGCATTCTTCTCCCCTGGCCGTCCCTGCACTTAGGAAGCCTTCTCAAGTTGATGGGAAAGAGGGCTGCTTGAAAGTGAGAGTTCTGGGTATAGTCTCTTTTCTCACCCCAGGAAGGAAAGGGAGGCTGGGTTTACGGGGATGAGG
>NW_015177032.1:785406-805271 GCF_001447785.1 Gekko japonicus | reverse complement strand
CATACAGTCTTTAACATTGCCCTAAGGCTGTGTACCAGTTTCACTGTGAAACGTATTTATGCATGATTAAGGATAATGAAACAGACACAGATATAATTTTTTTTTGTCTTTATTTTGTCTATATACAGTACGCTTGTCATTTGCAGAAACTGGAGTGGGGCAGTTGTCACCTCTAGTTACCCATTTGTCACAGGGTAGCATTTCTCAACAAGAGCAGACGCAGTGGGAGGGAGGAGGCTAAACTGACATTTCCTGGCTTACTGGCCAGCAAGCCACCATAGCCAGTCAAACAAGTACAATGCAGAAAGTCTATGAAACGAAAGGTATCCATAGGCCAAACTACCCGCTGTCATCCAGGCTTAAGTAATACTCAGTATTTTGCAAACCCAGTTCAGCAACTGCCCATGAATGCAACTTCTCAATGAAATTGGGCTCGCTCTGGTATTCCCTCAAGCGCATTAACTCCAGACTGAACCTGGATCTGTCTCTTTAAAAACTTGAGAGTCTCCCTGTTGGTCTACAGTTAATTTCTTTGCAGTTTCACTGCCCTCCAAATGTATTTCCACGCTTTTCAGTTCCTTCTCCACACTCTGTCATCAGGGTTGCCAAATGGCCATTAAACCTCTCACTTGCTCGCTCCTGTGCCCTCAGCAGCCCCCAGATCAGCAGGAGTCAGCAGATGAAGCCTTTTCCCAGTAAAGAAATAAAACATGGCTAACGTCTGCTGTCATTTGATATGTGGTGATGGAGTAGGGTTTTGCAGATGCCATGGACCGCTAAAAAGGCAAATAAGTGGGGTTTAGGTTAAATCAAGCCTGAATTCTCCCTAGAAACTTTGGTCACATTATGAGACAACAAGGCTCACTGATATCAGTAAATATTAATGAACTGAACTCTCCTATGAAATGCATGAATGTTTTTAACCAACTTAAAAAACAAATTGCAGATATTTTATGCTTACAAGAAACTCACGTAAAGAAGAAACATGAATTTATCCTAAATGATAAAAAACTAGATAAAGTTTATTCTGCTTCAGCTTTAAACAAAAATTGTGGAGTGTCTATCTATATAAAACACCCCTGATTTGAAGTAATAGAAGAATTAAGAGATCCAGAGGGAAGACATTTAATTCTAAAAATGAGAGTCCTGAAAGGCAAGCTGTGTAGTGACAATATATGTGCTGAATAATGCCAAAGTGAAATTCGATAATTTTTTTCAAACCAAGTTAGAATCTCCCTTATAAATAAAAGCCGAATGGTGGTGACACTTCTCTAGAACATTCCACACGCTCCAAAATCTGAATGATCTGTCATTCAGAGGGTCTCCCTATCCACTGGCTGCTTTGCCTGAGTCCTGCCTCCAACATTCTAAACATTTTGCTGTTCCTCTCCCCCCCATAGCCAGTCAGAACACAGAGGTTATTTGCATATGCAGCCTCATTGGCTTCTGCCTTGGAACACGGAGGTCGTTTGCATATGCGACTTGATTGGCTTTTGCCTCTAACATTCTAAACAGTTTGCTGTTCTGAGGTAAAATGTGTCCAATCTCCAGGTGAGGGCTGGAGATCACTCAGAATTCCAACTGCTTTCCAGATGGCAGAGATCAGTTCCCTTGGAGAAAATGGTGGGCTCTGTATCCTTATATGCTGCTGAGGTTGCCCCCATATGACAGCCAATGTGACGTAGCAGTCAGGGCTTCAGAGCACGGGAGAGGCTGCAGGTGTGTGGGGGGTGGAAAGCTGAAGAGTGAGGGGAAAATAAAGGTAGGTTGATGATTGGCTGGGAAGGAGATAGGGTTGCCAACTCCAGGTGGGAAATTCCTGGGGATGTGAGGGCTGTGTCAGCAAGCTGCCAAAGGTTCTCTCCTATGCGTATATGATTCCCTGTCATGCACACATCTTCACGGTAGTATGCATTCCTTTCTAAGTACGCTAGCCTTGCATTGATGTAACGCTATCTTGCCAAGGCCACAGGTGGAAGAGCGAAAGGGCTTTGCTTAGTCTTTAATGAGCAGTAGCTGTGGGAATAGAATAATTATTTACAATTAGAGAGCCATTGCTTTCCCAAGGTTTAAGCGCGAGCGGGACCTCTTGGCCGCGCGTGGGAACCATGTCTATTGGCTATTATGCTTATGAACTTGCTTTATCCTTCCATGTATTGCTAACTATCATTATTCTGAACAGTGATCCTGTTCATGTGCTTCATGGCTTCAATAAAGTAAAACCTTATTGCAAGTGTGTACTACGTTATTTGCTGTGGGGACCTGACAGGCTGGAGCCTGGAGAGGGTGAGGTTTCAGGAGGCATGGGACCTCGGACAGGTACAAAGCCATAGACTCCACCCTCCAAACCAACTATTCCCTTCTGGGGAACCATCGTTGCCAATCTCCAGGTGAGGACTGGAGATCACTCAAAATTACAACTGTTCTTTAGGTAGCAGAGATCAGTTCCTCTGGAGAAAATGGTGGACTCAGTGTCATTATACCCTGCTGAGGTCGCCACAGCAAATTGACACTGAGTGTCCAAGGCCGGGGCACCCGCCCAGAGCCTCTTTCTAGAGGCCGTTGTATTTATTTCCACAACGGGCCTTTTTCCTAGTTCCAAGATAAAGACATAATGGTTTTTGGAGACTTTAATAGAATCCTGTCTCCTTTAGACCCAGGGAAGGATCGATCAAAAAATTTAAGAAGTGGGAAATGACCAAAAAATGTGTTCCAATATTCAAAAATGTTAAAATTAGAAGATGCTTGGAGGATGATCGGGGGCCTGGAGATCAAGCCCTGTGAGGAAAGGCTGAGGGACCTGGAAATGTTTAGTCTGGAGAAGAGGAGGTTGAGGGGGGACATGATTGCTCTCTCTTAAGTATTTGAAGGGCTGTCACTTAGAGGAGGGCAGGGAGCTATTCCTGTTGGCAGGAGAGAATAGAACTCAAAATAATGAGTTTAAATTAAAGGCAGGAAGGTACTGGCTGGATATGAGGAAAAACTTTTACAGTAAGAGTTGTGTAACAGTGGAATCAGCTACCTAGGAAGGTGGTGAGCTCCCTCTGACTGGCAGTCTTTAAGCAGCAGCTGGACAAACCTCTGTCAAGGATACTCTAGGCTGATCCTGCACTGAGCAGGGAGTTGGAATAGATGGCCTGTAGGGCCCCTTCCAACTCCGTGATTCTAGGATTCCATGATTAAACATAAAAAAGAGATTTTACTTTTTTCCCTGATAGACATCAAACACATTCAAGAATAGATATGTGTTGGATATTGAAGAATTTAACAAATCTGGATAAAGCAGAAATTCAACTAAAAATATTTGCAGACCATAGTCCTACAGAAGTAGTTTGGCAATGGAATAGAAAAATAAGAGGAAGATGGAGGCTAAACAATGCCCTTTTATTACAAGAGGCTGTAATAAGTGCAAAAAAGGTCTGGAAGATTTTTTAAAAATAAATAGTACAGAAAGAATGTTCCCAGCTATTATTTGGGAAGCTTTCATCAGAGGTATGTTAATAGCAGCTGCTGCCAAGAAGAAAAGACAAAAAAAAAACAGAACCAAGAAATTAGTAGAAAACCCCCCAAAGATTTGAGCAAGAGCATAAAAATATCCCAATAAAGATATATTAGCAAAAAGTAGACTATTAAAATCAATTAGGTATGTTAGAAATTGAAGAGGTACAGGAAAAAATGAAAGGCATTTTGAACATGTGAACAAATCTGGCAGATATTTGACATATTGTCTTAGGAAGGCAAAAGAAAAAAAGAGTAATAACATCCTTAAAGAAAGGGGATCAATTTTTTTATGCAGGAAAAGAAATACAAAAACAATTTATTCATGTTCTTTCAGAATTGTACAAAAAGAAGCTTCTCAGAAAATGAAACAAGAGAATATTTAAAAGATACTCCAACTATAAAGTTCACAACAGATCACAGAAAAATCTTAAATTAAACAATAACAATACAAAAAGGTTCCCAGACCAAAAAAAGAAAGAAAAAAAGATAAAGTACCAGGCCCGGATGGCCTAGCAGCAATGTACTATAAACACTTTGAAGAAGTTTTAATGATACCATTACAAAAAGTTATGAATGAAATAAAAGAAGGAAAGACAATATCTCTGATGTAGCAAGTCATATATAATGCTAATATACAAAGAGGGCAGTGATGCAACGTTACCACAATTATAGACCTACAGAATCATAGAATCACAGAGTTGGAAAGGGCAGTACAGTCAGCTGATTCCACTGCTGCACAACTCTTACTGTAAAAAAAGGTTTTCCTAATATCTACCCCCCCTCATGGATCACTGCCTTGTCGTGGCGAGGGGACTTCCGTGGTTCAATGAAGCTGTGGGCTATGCCGTGGAGGGCCACCCAAGACAGACAGGCCACAGCAGAGAACTCAGACCAAGCGTGATCCCCTGGAGAAGGAAATGGCAACCCACCCCAGTATTTTTGCCAAGAAAACCCCATGGACAGTATCAAAAGGCTAAAAGACATGACGCCGGAAGATGAGCCCCTCAGGTCGGAAGGTGTCCAATATGCTACTGGGGAAGAGCAGAGGGCAAGTACAAGTAACCCCAGAAAGAGTGAAGCGGCTGGGCCAAAGATGAAAGGACGCTCAGTTGTGGATGTGTCTGATGGTGAAAGGAAAGTCCGATGCTGCAAAGAACAATACTACATAGGAACCTGGAATGTAAGATCTATGAATCAAGGTAAGCTTGACGTGGTCAAAAATGAGATGGCAAGACTGAACATCGATATCCTAGGAATCAGTGAACTAAAGTGGACAGGAATGGGCGAATTTAACTCAGAAGACCATTATATCTACTACTGTGGCCAGGAATCTCGTAGAAAAAATGGTGTGGCCTTTATAGTCAACAAGAGAGTGCAAAAGGCAGTACTGGGATACAATCTCAAAAATGACAGAATGATTTCGGTCCGATTCCAAGGCAAACCATTCAACATCACAGTAATCCAAGTCTATGCCCCAACCACTGATGCAGAAGAGGCTGAAGTGGACCGGTTCTATGAAGACCTACAACACCTCCTAGAACTAACACCAAAAAATGATGTCCTCATCATCATAGGGGACTGGAATGCTAAAGTAGGAAGTCAAAAGGTAACCGGAATAACAGACAAGTTTGGCCTTGGAAAGCAAAATGAAGCAGGGCAAAGGTTAACAGAGTTTTGTCAAGAGAACACACTGGTCATAGCGAACACCCTTTTCCAACAACCTAAGAGACGACTCTACACATGGACATCACCAGATGGGCAACACCGAAATCAGATTGACTATATAATTTGCAGTCAAAGATGGAGAAGCTCTATCCAGTCAGTAAAAACAAGACCTGGAGCTGACTGTGGTTCAGATCATGAGCTACTCATTGCAAAATTCAGACTTAAACTGAAGAAAATCGGGAAAACCATGAGGCCATTCAGGTTTGACCTAGATCACATCCCTGATGAATATACAGTAGAGGTGAAGAATAGATTCAAGGGTCTGGATTTGATAGATAGAGTGCCTGAAGAACTATGGACAGAGGTTCGTGACATCGTACAGGAGGCAGCAATCACCACCATACCAAAGAAAAAGAAATGCAAGAAAGCAAAATGGCTTTCTGATGAGGCTTTACAAATAGCAGAGGAAAGAAGGAAAGCGAAAGGCAAAGGCGAAAAGGAAAGATTTACCCAACTGAACGCAGATTTCCAGAGAACAGCAAGGAGAGATAAGGAGGCCTTCCTGAATGAACAGTGCAAAGTAATAGAAGAAAACAATAGAATGGGAAGGACTAGAGATCTCTTCAAGAAAATTGGAGAAATCAAGGGAGCGTTCCATGCAAAGCTGGCCATGATAAAGGACAAAAACGGTAGGGACCTAACAGAAGCAGAAGAGATTAGGAAAAGATGGCAAGAATACACAGAAGAACTATACAAGAAAGACCTCGATGTCCTTGACAACCACGACGGTATAATCACTGACCTCGAGCCAGACATCCTGGAATGTGAAGTTAAATGGGCCTTAGAAAGCATTACTAACAACAAAGCTAGTGGAGGTGATGGTATCCCAGCTGAGCTATTCAAAGTCTTAGAAGAGGATGCTGTTAAAGTTCTGCACTCCATTTGCCAGCAAATTTGGAAAACGCAACAGTGGCCACAGGATTGGAAAAGATCAGTATACATTCCAATCCCAAAGAAGGGCAATGCCAAGGAATGTTCAAACTATCGCACAATTGCACTCATATCACACGCTAGCAAGGTCATGCTCAAGATCCTACAAGCTAGGCTTCAACAGTACGTGGATAGAGAACTACCAGAAGTACAAGCTGGGTTTCGAAGAGGTAGAGGAACGAGAGATCATATTGCCAACATTCGCTGGATTATGGAGAAAGCAAGAGAGTACCAGAAAAATATCTACTTCTGCTTCATTGACTATGCTAAAGCCTTTGACTGTGTGGATCACAACAAACTATGGCAGGTCCTTAAAGAGATGGGAGTACCAGACCACCTCACATGTCTCTTGAGAAACCTGTATAAGGGCCAAGAAGCGACAGTTAGAACCGGATACGGAACAACTGATTGGTTCAGCATAGGAAAAGGAGTACGACAAGGATGTATACTGTCACCTTGCTTATTTAATATATATGCAGAGTACATCATGCGAAATGCTGGCCTGGATGAATCACAAGCGGGAATTAAGATTGCTGGGGAAAAGATCAACAACCTCAGATATGCAGATGATACCACTCTAATGGCTGAAAGTGAAAAGGATCTAAAGAGCCTCTTGCTCAGAGTAAAAGAGGAGAGCGCAAAAGTGGGCTTGAAGCTCAACATCAAAAAAACTAAGATCATGGCATCCGGCCCCATCACTCCTTGGCAAATAGAAGGGGAAGCTGTGGAAGTAGTGACAGACTTCACGTTCCTGGGATCCCAGATCACCGCAGACTGTGACTGCAGCCATGAAATTAAAAGACGCCTGCTCCTTGGGAGGAAAGCGATGGCGAACCTAAACAGCATGATAAAAAGTAGAGACATCACCCTGCCAACAAAAGTCCGCATGGTCAAAGCAATGGTATTCCCAGTAGTCATGTATGTTAAACCCATGATTGTGAGTCCTGTCCTCTGCTGCTGACAGGAACAGCTCCTTGCCCTCTTCTAAGTGACAGCCATTCAAATACTTCAAGAGAGCAATCATGTCCCCCCTCAACCTCTTCTTCTCCAGACTAAACATTCCCAACTCCCTCAGCCTTTCCTCACAGGGTTTGGTCTCCAGGTCCCCTATCATCCTTGTTGCTCTCTGCATCCACTCCATTCTGTCCACATCCTTTTTGAACTGAGTCCTCCAGAACTGCACCCAATACTCCAGGTACGGCCTGACTCCAGTGTACAGCAGGATTATGACATCTTGCGATTTGGATGTTATGCCTCTATTGATACAATGTAACAACTGAATGTAGATGACAAGAGTTTAACTAAAATAATGGCAGAAAGATTAAGAAAATGTATACCAAATTTAATACACATTGGCTGTGATCGCACACACACTAAATAATGTACTTTCAATACACTTTGAATGCAATTTCCAAATGGATTTTACTGTGTGAACTGGCAAAATCCAGTTGGAAAGTGCATTGAAAGTGGATTGAAAGTGCATTATTTAGTGTGTGTGATTGCAGTCATTCATCAAGCAGGCTTTGTACCAAAGAGGTACATGAAAGATAATATATGATTTATAATTGATAAAATTGAATTTGTGAATAAGGAAAAAAAGAAAGCAGTGTTTTTATTCTCAGATGGAGAGAAAGTGTTTGACAACACAACATGGCCTTTTCTATGGGCTATGGCTCGGAATTTCAGAACTGGATGCAAGCTATATACTTGAACCAAAAAGCAAAAGATTTTAATAAACGGAAAATTAACAGAAGCAATTTTGAATTAAAAAGGAGCATGGCTGCCCACCTCTATCATTCATCCTAGCGATAGAGATTTTAGCTATAGAGATTAGACAGAATCAAGGATTAAAGGAATAAAAGTGGACAATATAGAATTTAAAATGAAAAACTATGCAGACAATATGGTTCTAACAGTTTTGCATCCAAAAAAATGGTTATAGTATATAATGGAACATACTGAAGAATTTGGATCCCTTTCAGGATATAAAATCAATAGGAAGACAAAAACGATAACAACATTTAATGCAGCAAGAAGAAGATATACAGTACAGAATGCACTGTAGCCACTGAGCCTATCAAATATCTGGGGATAAATATAACTGGACAAATTGTAATATTTTCAAAAACAACTATCAGAAGATTTGGAAATTTTATTTTATTGATTGATTGATTGTATTTGTATCCCACCCATCCCGCAAGCGAGCTCAGGGTGGGTCACATAATATTTCAACAGTTACAATAAAGTTTAAAAACACAATATGAACATTTAAAATCAATGGTTACAGCTTACTGGTGAAGGTTCTGACCCATTAATACAGATGGATATGGCCGGTTACCAATGGATGACCGATAGGTGGGAAACAGCAACCTCGGGGACGCCATGTGTGGACGCCCACTGCCTCAGCCAAAGGCCTGGCAGAACAGCTCCATCTTGTAGTCCCTGTGGAACTGAATGAGATCCCGCAGGGCCCTGATCTCGATGCGGAGCATGTTCAACCAGGCGGGGGACAGGGCAGAAAAACCCCTGGCGCTGGCCGGGGCATATACGGGAAGAGGCGGTCCCTTAGGTATGTTGGTCCCAGGCTGTGTAAGGGCTTGAAGGTTATTACTAGGGTTGCCAAGTCATTTTTTCTTACCGGCAGGGGAGCCTCGCCGGGCTCCAGGAGCCGTCCGTCGATGCGCATGTGCGCCAGCAGCACATCACCGGAAATGACACGCAACATCGATCAGGTTGAGGGCGTGGCCCCGATCATCGGAGGGAAAACCATAGAGTTTTCCCTCCGACGATCGGGGCCACGCCCCCGTGATTGACGTGGTTGCATCACCTCTGGTGATGCAGCCATGCTGTGCTTCGGGGGGTGGAGTTCCCCCTGGGGCCCGATTCCGCAGGGGCGGGAATCGGGCCTCCGAAGTGGGGGTTTACCTGCCCCCCGCCCCCACTTGGCAGCCCTAGTTATTACCAACACCTTGAAGCGGGTCCGGTACTCAACTACCAAACATGAGCCCGCACAGGCATTTACATCAGCAGGCACGCTGCCACATTTTGCACCAGTTTTAATTTCTGGATCAGCCTCAGGGGTATGCCTGCACAGAGCAAGTTCTGATACAAGCAGAATTATCCAGATGGGAAAAAATTAAGAATTTCATGGCTGAGTAGAATTTTAGCAATCAAAACGAGTGTATTGCCAGAATTAAATTTCTTATTTCAAAAGCTACCTATAGATATATAGAAGAAAAAATATTGACAGAGTGGCAAAGACAGATAAAGAAACCAAGAATAAGTTTTAAAATATTACAAGATGAGAAAAAGAGAAGACAGTTAGCAGTTCCAAATATAAAATTATATTACCAAGTGGCAGGTCTGG
Source organism: Gekko japonicus (assembly GCF_001447785.1). Lineage (NCBI taxonomy): Eukaryota > Metazoa > Chordata > Lepidosauria > Squamata > Gekkonidae > Gekko > Gekko japonicus. The sequence goes on along the minus strand of NW_015177032.1, from coordinate 795,748 downwards.
TCTGGATTGTGGGTTGGATCAAAAATCCAAAATAAATAATAGTAAAACTTGAATCAGCAGACCTAGATGAGAATTTACATAATTATTTATGGTTTAAACAATCAGCTAAAATGATTATAGCTCAAGAAAAGCATCATATAATCAGAGATGGACTTTTGAGAATATGGTTTACATGTCAGAATGTACTGATTCCTTCGAACTCTCTGCTTATGTCTCCAGTAGAAGTTTATCATGATAAGAATACGAGAAATAAAAGTGATTTCTTAACATATGGTAACATGGTAAATGCCCAGGGGAAATTTAAGTCATGGCAAGATATTAAGAAGAAGAAGAAGAGGAGATTGGATTTATACCCCGCCCTTCACTTGGAGTCTCAGAGCGGCTTACAAACTCCTTTCTCTCCCCCTCCCCACAACAGACACCCTGGGAGGTGGGTGGGGCTGAGAGAACGCTGACACAAACTGCTCTTTTTCAAGGACAGCTGTGCCAGAGCTTGTGACTGACCCAAGATCACATCAGCAGGTGCAAGTGGAGGAGTGGGGAATCAAACCTGGTTCTCCCAGATTAGAGTCCGCACACTTAACCACTACACCAAACTGGCTCTTCATTAAAAATGAAGGAATTGATATTCAATGGTTGTTATATTACCAGTAAGCTTCAGGACTAAAGAAGATTATTAACATCTAAGAGAGATTACTGAATTTAAACAACTGATTACAAAACAAAAAGATTATTTATTACGTTAGATATATAAGCTATTACTTCAGCTAGAAACAGAAAAAGAACGAGTGAACAAATGTATGATTAAATGGACGCAAAATTTTAGAGGGCAGATACCTATCCATCAATGGGAATGGTTATGGGGAAAGGAACTTACATTCACAGCCAGTCAGGCGTTAAGAAAAAAATGGTATAAAATGTTCTTCAGATGGTATATTACTCCGAAGTAGCTAAAAATTACAATGGAAAATGCTAGAAATGTCACAACAGAGACAGAACTTTTACCATATGTGGTGGACTTGTAAAAAAGCAAAAAAGATATAGGATGGAAATACATGGGGAAATGCAGAATATATTCAAATTCAAATTTCCTGTGGAAGCTAAGAATATGTTACTAGGAATATTGCTCAACAAATTACCAAAAGTTTTAGAAGAGATATTTAAATATAAGGTGACAGCAGCTAGAATTATTTATGCAGCAAAATGGAAATCAGACATCTGTCTGAGCTTAGATTAATGGGAAAATAAACTTGCTGATTATGCAGTAATGGCAAAATTAACAACTTATTTGAAAAACAGATCCATCTCGAAATCTGCAGAGAGACGGAGTGTCTATTATGCAAACAGGAGACAAACTTAGAATGAGAAACAGTTTAAAAATGGTCTATAAAATGTATTGTAAGGCATACAAATGTAGTATAATGCAGAAAAAGGAGAACAAGTTTTGATTATAAATGTACAAGAAAGTGGATTCTGAAGGGAAAAAATCTTATTTTTTATCACAAGATAGATAATAGATTTTCCTTCAAACTTTGGTATATTAAGTTATAGCTAGTATGTAGAATTGATGAACTATGTAAAACAGAACATGTACTAATGATGAAGCTATTGTAGAAAATGTCTTAAAATGTCTAATGAAGGAGATGTCGGGAAGAAGTACTTCTTTACTTCCTTGATTAATATATTTTGTTAAGTATAACCCTGATAAATATAAATTGTTTCATAACCCCTGTATAACTCTTTCTTTCTTTCCTTCTTTCCTTCTTTCCTTCCTTCTTTCCTTCCTTCCTTCCTTCCTTCCTTCCTTCCTTCCTTCCTTTTTTTCCCTCTTACCCCTTCTATAAATTATTTAAAATTATTTTAAAAGGCTCATTGGAATAGGCAATAATGCTACGTAAAGTTGAAGGAGGCAGGACTCAGTCCAGGAAGCCCTGAGGGCCCTCACTTTGCACGACCTGAGCAAGGCTGTCAATGATAGGACATTTTAGAGGTCATGACTTGATAAAGGTTGCCATCAGTTGGAAGCAATTTGATAGCACTTAACAGCTGATGAACCTGCTGTTGAAGGAGAGAAGCAGCGGCTTGCCAAGAATGTTTTGGACTGAGGGGAGATCTGTTTATGCTCAGAGGCATTCAGCCCAAAGTGAACTTTAGAAAGAAACAGTTGAAACCAGGGCTTTTTTTCTGGGGAAACGCGCCAGAATGGAGTTCTGGAACCTCTTCGACAAAATTATCTTTAAAATGTTTAAAAGTTCACGAGTTCTCAGTATACTGACTGAAAACTTCATTTCCCTCATGAGAGTTCCGGCACCTCTTTAAAAAAAAAAAAAAAAAAGCCCTGGTTGCAACCGTATTTGCAAGACTCAAACCAAACATGTAACAGTTTGCCAGTGAAAAATACAAGGTCTTCCATTTCTTTTTCCCTCTTAACTCATTCTTCCCCTGCACCTGTTGATGTACACATAGACGCACATATTCCATGGGCGCTGACCTCATGCTCAACCCCACGGCAGGTCCCTGATGGAAGCAAAGACAGATGATTGCAATCTCTCCATCCGCCTGCCCTAAGGCACACAACGTGCAGAACAAGTGGTGGAAATAGCCCTCTAGTCATACTTCATGAAACCCAAGACTTTCATTTGCTCTGGGATGGTTTATGGCAGATGCACATCAATTTGTTGAGCTGTCAACACTCAAATCTGCCCAAGTGGGTCCTCAGGACAACCGGAAATGAAAATTAACTTGTCCAGCAAGAATACAAGCAATGGCTGGAGCCCTCTGCCCATTTCTCACCACTGCGCAGCAAATGGTGCGCACGGCAACTAGAACACACATTGGAAAACAAACCACTGCTTTGAAGAATTTGTAGAACCCAAAACAGAGCCGAGTAAAAGCTCACCATTTGAGTACAAAGCAGGAGTTGCATCAGCATGAACCAGAGGAACACATGCAGCTGCCTGATACTGAGTCTGACACTTGGTCTACCAAGGTCGGTGTTGTCTACTCTGACTGGCAGCAGCTCTCCAGGGTATCAAATGGCGGTCTTTCACATTTCCTGCCATCTGATTCTCTAAAATGGAAATGCTAGGGATTCGACCCGGGACCATCTGCATGACAAGCGGAAGTTCTACTGATGAGCCATGGCTCCTCATTTATGGTAATCCCCACCTTCCACCAGCAAAACTTTTTTTAAAATATATTTTATGTATTTTAGTGTTACATTGCAAGACTTGTAAAGTTTTCTATTGAGAAGTGGCATCTAAATATTTGAAATAAACTGTGCTTCATCCTGTTGCATTCCAGTTTAACTACACTGCAATGTGTGAAGGGATGAATTGATATTTCAATAAATGTTGTAACCTTGTAAGGATGTCTGTGCAGAACTAGGAAAGCATTTACTTACAAAACACATCTGCAAGATCCAGGGCAAAACAGATTGTGCAAAGAAACATCTATTTCCCGCTTGTTCTTATGGGGCCCAGCAACTCCTGTCACCTTTTAGATTAGGCTACCTTTAATATTCTGTTATGTAGTCCCTACTAAAATGGCCTCAAGAACAGGTGTTGACCCTAAAACTCAGTCCCATGTTAAACAACCCCCTCTGATCAAACTGTGTTTTTGATTAGGCACTACTCCAAAATTCACAGAGATGCACGTAACCCAATCCTATGGCGGTTTATACCTCAAGAAGGGCCTCCAGACTCACCAGGAGCACGAGGTGGCAGAGCCCCAAGAGGGCAGCACAGACTGTTCCACCTGAGTCAGTGGCTCCCCACTCTGAACACTCCTTGGTGTTAAAACTCCCTGCTAATCAAAAACCAGCACTGCAGGATAATACCCTGTCTTGGTTGCCTTTGCTAGCTTTTGATGTTTGGGCTCTATGGAGGAACAGTGCTTGATTCTGATTCAAGGGACACATGGACAGGGACACTCCTAATTAAAACATGGCAACAGCAGCTGCAGATGGTCATGGAAACTCTCCAGCGTATCTGCCTGCTGCTCTCCATAGGCTGGTGTTCAGATGGCATCAAGATGGACAGGCTTCTGTGGGTTCAAATAAGGACCAGAGTGTCATTCTGCTTGGAGTTATTATAAAACACTGGGCCAGTTCAAGAGCACTGTTCCTGCCCTTTCCACAAGCAGGATGGAGGAATCACTGGATTTTCTACTCTCCGCTGCCACCAGCACCTCACCGTCCACGGCCGATGCACTGCGGCTGTTTCTGCATCAAGAGCTACTCCCGCAGGTTGTCATTTCTGGTTGCCATGGCTACAGTGATTAGCAAGAGCTCCGTCCTGCAGTGGGGAGCAGGGCAGGAGGGGCAAAATGCTCCCCCAATGTGCTCTCCAAGGGCAACAGGTGCATCTAAATCCTAGTGTTGCCAGGTTTTCAGTCTCCACCACTCCCACCAGACAATCTGGAAAGCATACTTGGACTGATTCTCCTTTCATATATCAAATCCAAGGCTGAAAAGAAGGCAGGGATTTCTGAGGCTGTGCGGGCCTTAAGAACATAAGAGACGCCAATGTTGGATCAGGCCAAAGGCCCATCTAGTCCAACACTCTGTCACACAGTGGCCAAAAATACTAGGTGCCATCAGGAGGTCCACCAGTGGGGCCAGGTCATTAGAAGCCCTCCCACCGTTGCCCCCCTCAAGCACCAAGAAGACAGAGCATCACTTGCCCCAGAGCCCCTATCTATACCTTGTGGCTAATAGCCACTGATGGACCTCTGCTGGGTCATCATAAATTCCCTTTTGAAGCCGTCCATGCTTGTAGCCGCCGCCACCTCCTGTGGCAGTGAATTCCATGTGTTAATCACTCTTTGGGTGAAGAAGTACTTCCTTTTATCCAATGTAACCCGACCGCTCAGAAATTTCATTGAGTGTCCGTGAGTTCTTGTATTGTGAGAAAGGGAGAAAAGTACCTCTTTCTCTACCTGCTCTTTCCCATGCATAATCTTATAAACCTCAATCATGTCACCCCTCAGTCGTCATTTCTCCAAGCTAAAGAGCCCTAAGCGCCTTAACCGTTCCTCATAGGGAAAGTGTTCCAACCCTTTTATCATTCGAGTTGCCCTTTTCTGCACTTTTTCCAAAGCTATAATATCCTTTTTAAGGTGTGGTGACCAGAATTGCACACAGTATTCCAGATGAGGTCGCACCATTGATTTATATAGCGGCATTATGATATTGGCTGATCTGTTTACAATACCCTTCCTAATAATCCCCAGCATAGCATTGGCCTTCTTTATTGCAGTCACACACTGTCTCGACATTTTCAGTGAGTTATCCACTACAACTCCAAGATCTCTCTCTTGATCAGTCTCTGCCAGTTCAGACCCCATCAACGTGTATTTATAGTTAGGATTTTTGGCTCCAATGTGCATCACCTTGCACTTGGCCACATTGAACCCCATTTGCCATGTTGACGCCCACTCGCCCATCCTTGACAGATCCCCTTGGAGTGCCTCACAATCCTCACTGGTTTTCACCACCCTGAACAACTTTGTATCATCCGCAAATTTAGCCACTTCACTGCTTACTCCCATCTCCAAATCATTAATGAACAAGTTAAAAAGCAGTGGACCAAGTACTGATCCCTGCGGTACCCCACTGCTTACCACCCTCCACTGAGAAAATTGCCCACCTACACTCACTCTCTGTTTTCTATGAACTAGCCAGTTTTTGATCCATAAAAGGACTTGTCCTTCTATCCCATGATTTTTGAGCTTACTTAGGAGCCTTTGATGAGGAACTTTATCAAAAGCTTTCTGGAAGTCAAGGTAAATAATATCTATTGGATCCCCCTTGTCCACATGTTTGTTCACCCCCTCAAAGAACACTAACAGGTTAGTGAGACAAGATCTTCCCTTACAGAACCCATGTTGAGTCTGCCTCAATAGGTTTTGTTCATCTATGTGCCTACTAATTCTTTCCTTAATAATGGTTTCCACCAATTTACCCGGTATCGACGTCAGACTGACTGGCCTGTAATTTCCCGGATCTCCTCTGGAACCCTTTTTAAAGATGGGAGTGACATTAGCTACCTTCCAATCCTCAGGAATGGAGGCAGATTTTAAGGAAAGATTACATATCTTTGTCTCCAAGCTAAAGAGTCCTAAGCGCTTTAACCTTTCCTCATAGGGAAAGTGTTCCAACCCTTTTATCATTCAAGTTGCCCTTTTCTGCACTTTTCCCAAAGCTATAATATCCTTTTTAAGGTGTGGTGACCAGAACTGCACACAGTATTCCAAATGAGGTCTCACCATTGATTTATATAGGGGCATTATGATATTGGCTGATCTGTTTTCAATACCCTTCCTAATAATCCCCAGCATAGCATTGGCCTTCTTTATTGCAGTCACACCGTCTCGACATTTTCAGTGAGCCTAGGCTTAGTTCCTGTCACAGTCCTTCCTGTCTTTGCCTAGTGTCCCGCAAACGTCTCAGCTGAAAATCCTCAGAAGATGCAAAGGGATCACTGTCAGCTTCCATTCAAGATGTGCAGGGCTTTGTGTGTGCCAGTATCTCAATGGCTAGTTCACCCATGCAGGCACATGGCTTAGGAATCCCAGCAACAAGCTGCGGTTCAGATGTGTCAACGGGCCACCTCGGGCCAAAGGCAGCTTTGCATGACCACTGTGGTGAAGCTTCTCTGTGGAATCGTTTCCCACATTCAAGTGCCCCTCCCCATCAAAACCTGGTTCTCCAATTCATCAATTGCACTGAATCAAGCCCATCGGGTGTTGGGGGCCCTGTGCTCAAGGCAAGCAGAGAAACCCACCTGAGCCAGCCACTCTTTCCAGCTTGAATTACTCCACACACATATGGTGGGGGCTAAAGTGAAAAGGGCAGAAACCATGCCTACCACCCAGAGTTCCTTGGAAGAAGAGTGGGGGGGAAATGTAATAGTTATACTGCAGTCAATGATTCTTAATGAGTGCCATACAGCCCCCTCTCCCCGCAGGGAAATCTAGAAGTCTTCTGGGGCATTAAGAACAGGGTGGGGGTGACCGGAGGCATTTCGGATTGTTGAGCAGCCTCTTCTCCCCATGTGCAATGGCTGCTGATAGCCAGCAGAGAACCGCTTTATAGTGTTCCCCACAACCCTGAGGATAAAAGCTGATTTATCTCCCAGGCTATTTTTTTTTTTAATCAAACACAAAATAGGATCAGCTTCTAAGTTCGGGAGTTGGCTGATTGCCTTTCAAAATATGCAGGGAGGGAACCTTGATCATGGATCTCACAGCCTTGCATCTAGCTTGGGGGGCAATATACCTCCAGACCAAGTATACGTATCTCTCTGGGCATGTGCTCCCTGCCCCACCCCAATTTCACTGACACAGACTGTGAAAACAAACTGTGTTCGCTTCAGAGCAATCTCATCGAGCAAAGGTCTCTGTGAGCCACTTTGTGGATTAAAACGGCCTCACAGTGGGGCCACCCAGGCATGCGGCAGGCATTTCTGTAAACCAGGGGCAGCTCCCAGATTTGCTGAAAAACCTTAAGCTTAAAGGGGAGGGGGAATAAAACCCACCTGAGTGTAAAAGTGCAGAAATCATAGTAGACTACCTTGCAAGATCTAGGCCATTGCTATGGACTGCCGAGGCAACCCCGGGCAGCACAGGCTAGGCTGACATCGTGAAAGACCATCCTGTAATCAGCACCTGTAAAGTATTTAATTCCCTTGGGAGGTGGAGCTAAAGGAGGCACCAGAGCCAGGAGGGAAGAGGCTACTGGGCTGTGGTTGAGGGGAGGGGAAAGTAACTATCAGCAAGAATGGAAGGGGGAGAGGGAAGGTAAAGGTAAGGGTTCCCTTGCTCGAAAGCCAGTCGAGTCTGACTCTAAGGTTGCGGTGCTCATCTCCGTTTCAAAGCCGAAGCGCCAGCGCTGTCCGAAGATGTTTCCGTGGTCATGTGGCCAAGGCGCACGGAACGCTGTTACCTTCCCACCAAAGTGGTACCTATTTATCTACTTGCAATTTCTTGCTTTCGAACTGCTAGGTTGGCAGGAGCTGGAACTAGAGACGGGAGCTCACTCCGTCATGCAGCACACTCGGGTCTCGAACTGCTGAACTACTGACCTTCCACAGCCTGCAGTTCAGCGTCTTAACCACTTGAGCCACCCAATTGGGGGGGGGGATTTGGGCTGGAAGGAACATTCAGGAGACCAGGGGCAAGAAAATCTGGAGCCAACAAGGGAGAGAGGACATCTCCCTTCCCTCAGTTCTGACTGATCCCTTGCTTATAATGTATACCAGTTACAATTGCTAGCCTTCATCTTGCACAGAGGAACAGTACTTGATTCAAATAAACCTATACACTTGAAAAGTCATATAATGTACGAAAACAGAATTCCACCCCTGAGTTCTGATCCCATACCCGTGTAGTCAGTTTAACACCAATAGGGGATGACAGCTTGGTCATACGGCCTCTGCTTTGTATGCAAAAGGTCCTAGGTTCAGTCCCTGGCACCTCCAGCTGGGAGACTCTTCTCTGTCTGAAACCTTTGACGGCAGCTGCCAGTCAGACTAGACGGTGGTAGGCCAGATGGCCCAGTGTTGAGATTGGCCATGTGCAGCTGACATTTTGAACCAGTAAGCCCCTGGGGCTTGTCCCAACCTGAATGGCCCAGGCTAGCCCGATCTCGGAAGCTAAGCAGGGTCAGCCCTGGCTAGTATTTGGATGGGAGACCTCCAAGGAATACCAGGGTCATGATGCAGAGGGAGGAAATGACAACCCACCCCAGGACGTCTCTTGCCTTGAAAACCCCAGAGTTGCTGTAGGTCAGCTGTGATTTGACAGCATTCTCCACCACCACCAAGACCCCAGTTAAACTCAAGAGGCAGCCTTGCACATGGCTTCCTTAAAAAAGGTAAAGGTTCCCTTGCTCGAAAGCCAGTCAAATCCGACTCTAGGGTTGCGGTGCTCATCTCCGTTTCAAAGCCGAAGAGCCAGCGCTGTCCGAAGACGTTTCCGTGGTCATGTGGCCGGCATGACTAAACACCAAGGCGCACGGAACGCTGTTACCTTCCCACCAAAGTGGTACCTATTTATCTACTTGCAATTTCTTGCTTTCGAACTGCTAGGTTGGCAGGAGATGGCTTCCTTACAGCTACTCGTTTCAGAGGGAGAGCAGAAATCAGCCAGGCCCCCACCTCCATGGCCAAATTCAGCACCAGCTTCCATTTGTCATTGGTGTGTGTGTGTGGGGGGGGCATGTGTGCATCAAAAGGAGGGCAGAAAGTGGCAGGGCACCCCGCTGTCATGCCTGGCTTCAGCTGAGAATCCCTTCTTGAGGAAGCATTTGTAGCCATAATGGTCATTTCCCGCATGCCACGCCAGCAGCCAAGCTTGCTTAACAAGTGGGCTAAAAAGATACGCAACATACAGCGTGGCGTCACTTGCTTTACTGAACTACTAAGAAATGGGAAGTCCTTTCAGTGCTCCAAAGGGCTGCAGAGTGCTTTTTTGTTTCCTTCCATGGAGTCAGCCATTTAAACTCAGAGGTACAGACCTTCCGCTTTCTGACAAAGGCACCCTGTGGTTTTGCACCTTCTCTTTCTTACAGAACAACTCGGGTTGGCCCAGGTATGTAGGCTAAGAGAAAGCAAAGCAGAGGCAGGTCAGTGTGTTAAAAATACATTTTTGTTGTTTAAAATCTCAAAAGGGTAACAAACTCACACCTGAGCTTGGATGGAAGAAAAAAGACAGGGAATAAAATATCCATCCTCTCTTCATCCACTACATTCATGGTTCCTAAAAAGTCAAAAGGTTGGAGGTTGGGGAATACACAAATGCAGATAACACAACTGCTGGCTCTGTAGCACTTGAAGTTGGGGGCTCACCCATGTAGCCACTAGTGTTCCCTCTAAGCTGAGTTAGTGAGAGCTAGCTCAGAGTTTTTAAGCCTCAGGTTCACACATTTTTGTCTTAGCTCAGGAAGAATGGCTCCAGAGCAAACTGATTTATGCAGTAGCCAAATTGCTCACTCACAACTGTAATGCCAGCAGCTCACAAAATAGAATTTTTGCTCACAAGACTTCACAGCGTACAGGGAGCACTGGTAGCCACCCCCACTTTTTGCATCTAACCATCTTTTTTTTTTTTTGCAAATCCTTGGATCCCAAAGTCTCTTCTCCTTCCCACCCTGACGAAATAGAGTACAGAGCAGCAGCATGGCTGGAAAGTTTGGGTTATGTACTAGCGTGGCGTCACTTGCTTTACTGAACTAAGAAATGGGTAGTCCTTTCAGTGCTCCAAAGGGCTGCAGAGTGCTTTTTTGTTTCCTTCCATGGAGTCGGCCATTTAAACTCAGAGGTACAGACCGTCCGCTTTTTGA
>NW_015177032.1:751477-785275 GCF_001447785.1 Gekko japonicus | reverse complement strand
ACATTCATGGTTCCTAAAAAGTCAAAAGGTTGGAGGTTGGGGAATACACAAATGCAGATAACACAACTGCTGGCTCTTTAGCACTTGAAGTTGGGAGCTCACCCATGTAGCCACCAGTGTTCCCTCTAAGCTGAGTTAGTGAGAGCTAGCTCACAGTTTTTAAGCCTCTGGTTCACACATTTTTGTCTTAGCTCAGGAAGGATGGCTCCAGAGCAAACTAATGTATGCAGTAGCGAAATTGCTCACTCACAACTTTAATGCCAGTAGCTCACAAAATAGAATTTTTGCTCACAAGACTTCACAGCGTAGAGGGAGCACTGGTAGCCACCCCCATTTTTTGCATCTAACCATCTTTTTTTTTTTGCGCAAATCCTTGGATCCCGAAGTCTCTTCTCCTTCCCACCCTGAAGAAATAGAGTACAGAGCAGTAGCATGGCTGGAAAGTTTGGGTTATGTACCCCATGAGCTGCTATACAAACTTCTGATTCCAAATTTGCTTGGGTTTTCACAAGACATTCCTTTTTTAAAAAGCCATCTAAAGCCATCAGGGTGGATCACACCCCTATCCTACCACTCCACTGAGCGTCCATTTTGTTATTTAAATATTTATACCTCGCCTTTCCTTTTGGCTCAAGTTTGAAGCCTTCCTCCAACTTAAGTGGCTCCTCCGTTCGTGGAAGAGCCCCTGGCGTCAGAGGAAAGCTCCTCAGGCTGCAAGAAACCACCTTGGAAGATGGCTGGATCCACCCTACTCTCACTACTGATGCCAAAGGTCGCTCTGACAGGTAACATGTGCAGCCAGGGCATCCTAAGTTCTGTTCATCCAGAGGCTGGTTCCTTTTGGGTGAAGACTGAACTTTTCCAGTACTGGAAACAGTCCCCAACAGCCGTTTGCTGGCAAACTGCCCATATCCTAAAGCCGAGCACTGCCAGCGGGGGAGTGAGACCCGGCACCCTTACTGGAGGGCATCCGGAAGTAGAGGTGGAGGCAGCTGCACCCAATGGTGGGGGAGGGAGACAGGCAATGGCCTCGCCAGCCTGCATCAGTTTCCACTGCTGTGACTACCAGCCCCTCAAGGTCTGTGTGCCTGCATGCCATGGAGGTGCATCCCCACCCCCACCTTCAACACTGTCCCACAAAGGACGCACAATCATGCTCACGCTCGTCTGCCAGCAAACCACTTTGCACATGTTTCACAGCAATCCCCAATTTGCAAACATTCTCTTAGGCAGCCATTAAAAGTGCATGTTAACTTGTAAATTGAGTCACTCCTGTTGAGTGCTGAGCAGGAAAATTAAGTGTTGACTTGGCTTTGAGCTCTGAGCACACACGTACACACAAAGAGGTTTGGGGGGAGAGGAGGGCAAGACTCAGCAACAAAACACAACATTCTGAGGTAATTTCCACAGTAGGTCTGCTCGCCTGCCGCCCACCTATTCAAGTAGCCTTCAGCTATGAAATCATGTGGCTGAGCTCTGAAAAGTCCCTGATTTATAGAAATGGGCCAGAAGACAGTGTGATTCGAGATATCCTAAACATGCAGATGGTGGGGTGGGGATTGTTGAAATATCTGTCCTGTTTACTGTGCTTTTTAAGTGCATCTACAGATGGGCTGCACATTTGCGTGATTTCTACATCGTCAGCAATAGTCTAAAACCATAGGTGAAGCCAAAGCTCACTCCACCATGTTTGGAATATCCAAAAAGGGTTTTAAACTCACAAAGGCAACAGTGAAGATCTGTAAAACGGATGGGCATTTAAAAAAAAAACCCAACAGTTTGGCATGTTCCAGATTCACATAATTCCAAAGCCCAACCTGCAGGCCAGTCCCATTAATCCGTTTCTGGCACACCTTTATAGTACACAGGCGATGAGTTTGGACTCCATATGATGAACTGGATCTACAGAAGGCAGAGGGCATCTGACTGGAGGGGAGGCTTTGTGTAGATGCACAACCAAGGCAGGTGTCCTCAAAAATCTCATGCTCCTAAGCGTTAATTTTGCCTTTCTCCGTCACATGATGGACTTCACTTGAATACAGCCTGCGCGGTCTTTGTAATATCTCAGGCTGCAGAAGGGGGGAAAGTGAAGCTGTTCTCCTTTCCACCCCCACCCCCCCATGACCATGAAGGAGCTGCCTCTCAGAGAACTGTCCCTGCTCTTCATACTGCTCACTGCACCCAGCTGTCAGCGCCTTGCCATTCAACTCGTCTCCAAGGGGAACCTCTCCCCGATTTTTTAAATGTTTTATTTACAGGCCTCCTTTCAGTCCTCAGGGGTCTCACCTCTCTTCCCCATTGAAAACTAAGGCACAGAGGCCTAGTCTGCAGCTCACATGCTGGCTTGTTCCAAAAGCAAAGAGACCAGCTTCAGTGGCACACGGCCTGCAGCCTGAGGCAAAATTGCGTAAGACAGAGGGATGGACTCACATGACATACAGTAACATGATCCACCATGAACACAAAGGGCTGGTGCTTAACTTGGGTTGCAAGGGCACAGGGGTGGGGAAATCTGCCCCCTTTGTGGCAGCAGCAAGGAAGGGGAGAATGGGATCCATGCACACATCACTCATCCCTTTACGCAACTGCAAAACCACAGTGGAACAGTAACGGTCCCCTCCCCCAGCCCTAGCTGTGAATTTGGAACAGACTTTAGCATCCAGCCTCCGCCAGCCCTCCAATCAGGATGAGGCTGCCAAAGAAGGGAACCTGAATTTTGCTCTTTGCCAATGAATAAGGACAGAACAAGGAAGGCTGGACCATGCCCACACAGTGGCTACCAGTAAAGGTCCGCAAGACCATCCATTCCCAACTGTGCCAGTCAGCATGGCAAGACTCTAGAGTCTTCAGTGACTGGCAAAAGACATTCATAGCCCTCTGACTTGTGCATAGTTCACAGCCGTCCACCTCAAACAGGTGGGATGGATTCTCGCAGCACTATGGTTTTGAGAGGTAATTTGCCTTAGCTTGGTGAATAGTCCCTGACAGGACTTGGGACAGCTCTTTAAAGACTGAATCCTTGGTCAAAGGAAAACTGTTTCTCCATGGCATTCTGCTCAACAGGTCACACCTCCCTCCCCACAAAAGAATGTAATGGAGCTGGACTGGTCCACTGAGCATAAGAGCAGGCCCCAGGCCAGACAGATGAGAGTCAGGCAGTGAGAAAGCACAGTGACTCTCAGCTCATCAGCACTCAGCTGATCCATCAAAAGCACCCCGGCAGCCTTCCCCCGAGGGCAGGAGTATTCCACCAATGGCCACAGCAGCCGAGGAAAGACCGGTGGTGCTTGCAGCGCCTCAAAGGCGGGGTGTGGGTGTGTTTGGGTTTCCTGCTTTGGTGTGTCTGTGACAAAACGCATCTAGCCGATAGGCACGGCTGCCACTGATGGAAGCTGCATTATGTGCAGCTGTGCCTCATATGGAAGTTCACGACATATTCAGCATTAGTCCGCTGCACAGAGATCGCAAAGGGCTCGAACGGGTGGAAGGTGAATGCAACCAGGCGCCGGACAGTGTGATTGATAGGCCGGCCCAGGAGTCCCGCTTGGATTTCAAACTTCAGAAGGCCAGAATCTCGGGCGTAGAACCTGCAAAGGACAGAGAGAGGCAGGTGACAATGCTTAAGCCACGAGGGATCAGGAGCTTGTGATTTACCATGTTATTGCCTGGCTATGGGTAGCCAGCAGGATTAAGCTACTGCAAGGCACTTCACACGGTGCTCACCTTTGAGAACAGCTTAAAAGCTTCCACCCATGCAAAAAAAGAGCAGCAACACGCCTGCTGACAGGTGCCAATCACCATGATGGTATCTGACCAGAATTAAAAGAACTTGGCTGGTTATGGATTTGCTGCCAAATGCAATTCAAAAGGCTAGCTAGAATGACCTTTGGAATCCTGACCAGGCTTGGGACCTGGACCTCCCGCTGGCTCCGCAAACAACCTGCCCCAAGTCTGACAGGGGTCCTGCTTTGGATGTTCTCCTTCAGAGGTGAGCAAAGGCCTTCCGGTGGGGGAGCACTCCACTTGTGGAATCCATCCCCCCCACAGAGGCTTGCTGAGCTCCAGTCTGATGATGCTTTGGTGTAACTGGGTTTAGGGTGAATTGTTTTTCTCCTGCTGCAAATATAGTGGTAGGTCACTGAATTTGGCTGGGCAGAATGACTCCCCCCCCCGTTTTTTAAGCAATTGCTTTTACTGATGGTTTAAGCAGCCTGAATAGCCCAGCTTAGCTCGAGCTCATCAGAACTTGGTTGCTAAGCAGGGTCGGCCACAATTAGTGCTTGGATGGGAAGCCATCAAAGAAGGCTAAGGTTGCTATGTGGAGGAAGGCAATGGCAAACCATCTCTGTTTGCCTCTTGCCCGGAATGCCCTGTGGATGAGGTCACCATAAGTCAGTTGTGACTCGATGGCATGCTATTCTTCTTTTCAAGCTTCTGTGGGTATCGCTTGGAAGATTTCAGGATTAGAAAGGCAGGATGGAAATGTTTCAAATAAATAAATGCAATTGGAAATAAACATACCCCCTTCTACATTCCCTCCTTTGAGGGTTATGCTTGCATAACTTCCTGATCTCCACTCAAAATGTCCGACACAAGCCAATTCCCAGCAGGGGCTACCCTCCAGCTGCTAGCCTAGCTTCTCCCAGCAGCAGGAGGAACAGGGAGGAAAATGCGCTTTCAAACAAGCAGACACCCTCTGGGCTCTTGACAATGCAGCCTGCTTGAATTCCTTGCATTCTTGTGGGATGACCATTATTCTCTCTTGCCCCCCACTCCTGAATCCCCCCCTAGCCAGCCTGACAATGAAAGGACAAGGGCTGGGTGGAGAGCAACAATCTTGATAGTTGGTTTTCCAAATGGCTCCCCCTCCTTCACAGGAGGAAGCATCTGGGTGGGGGGAGAGGAAGAAAAGAGGAGGGAAGGTTGTGTGTGTGTGTGTTGAAATAAAACATGGTCTGTGGTCTGCTCCTCTTACTCCAATTCAGGGCAATTTGCTGTGCTCAAGACGAGCGCCCTGTAATCTCCAAGATGGGCGCCGTTTGGTATTTTTAAATCTATTTGAAGAGTGCTCTGCAATCAGAAGCCATTTCCATGGGCTCACACGCACTGGATAAATTAGACACTGAAATGCAAGATGCGTGTCAGTAAGAACAGCAATAGGGAGATTTTGCTTTCTCGCCCTGCGCCAGTTGTTATGAAAATGGAAAGTTTGCCTGCAAATTGTTTCTGTTTCTAAAAGGCTTCCAAATAGCCTTCGCATTTAGACTTCCCAGGCCCACCCCACCCCCCACCCTGCTTGAGCTTTAGGCTCCTAACAAGGGGGAGGGGGGCTGCATACAGAGAACTGTGCTGCTCTCGTCCTCCCTTGTCCCCAAGTGCCAGGCCTGGCTATGGCGGGGCAGCTGCCAAAGCCACTGCAAGGGAGGGGCTTGGGAGCCTCTGAATCCCCAGGAGACATTCTGCTCTGCCCAGAAGCTCGAGAAAGAAGGGGGTGGCCATTCCAGCAGCTGCAGGCTGGCGTAGGAGGAGAAAAACTGCGTGGCGGTGGCGGGGGGGGGGAGGGGACGGACACCCAAGGCAGCAGGAGCGTGACATCGGAGGACAGCGCAGGCACATTAGAGGAACAGCAATCATCATCATTGTCGTCCTCTATGCTAAGGCAATGCTGAACATCCCTTGGGTGGGAGCTGACAGCAGCAGCACTCCTCGGGAGCAGGGACAGGAGGACCCAATGCTCCTCTGTGAGCAGCTGGTGACCAGGATTGCAGAGGCGGGGGTGACAGCCCATCGGAAGGCAAGGCTGACGATGGCATGGCTCAGAGGAGGGCATCACAGCCCCAGTCGGGCCCGAAAAGGGGGGGGGGGGGGGCCGCCGGGTCGGGCCATTCCTGATCCAGTCAACACGACAGGAACCTCGGGAGAGAAAGCCAGGGCAGAGACCAGGACCGAGGCTGGGAAGACTCCACTCTCATTCTGAGTCATGACGCTCACTGGCCGACCCTGGCCCACTCATTCTCTCTTTTTCAGTTCCTTGACTTCATTTTGTATTCCGCCTCCCTTCACAACGGGGACCCCAAGGCAGCTTGTATTGTTCTCTTCTCCTCCACTTTTCCCTCATAACAGCCTTGTGAGGTAGGCTGGGGTCTGAGTGGCCCAAGATCACCCAGCAAGATTCCATAGCAGAGCAGGCATTTGAACTCAGGTCTCCCAGATGCTGGCCTGATGTGCTAGCCATTGCACCTTGCCCTGATCTTACAGGGTCGCTGGCAAGATAAAATGGTGGAAGGGAGAACTGTGGTCACTATCTCGAACCCCTTCCAGGAAGGCCAAAATAATATTTATTAATTATTTATTTCATTCGACTTATTATACAGCCCTGACCCCAAGGGGTCTCTGGGCGGTTTACATAGGGGGTTCTAAGAACACTTGCTTCTCTAACCAGGGCCACATGGAGTAGGGACGGGGCTGCCTACCGGCACCCAGGTGGTAGGCAATGTTCCCTCTAAGCTGTGGAGTCTTGTGAGCAAAAATTCTACTTTGTGAGCTCCTGGCATTAAAGTTGTGAGCAAGCAATTTAGCTACTGCATCAATTAGTTTGCTCTGGAGCCATCCTTCCTGAGCTAGGACAAAAATGTGTGAGCCGGAGGCTAAAAAACTGTGAGCTAGCTCACACTAACTCAGCTTAGGGGGAACACTGGTGGTAGGCCTGTTGTTTGTTCTCCAGCTCGGCTCTGTTTTTCCCTGGCGGTCTTCGTTCAGGACATTCGTCCTGGCGTTCAGGGTGGCTTCCTTTTTTTTCCCCCGGCGGGACCGTTCAGGTGCACGGTCCATGTCCGTTCTGGCCTCTAACATAGACACGGCTTCTGTACAGATGGCCCAGAACTACCAGAAAGACACCAGTGGCCCTCTCAGTCCAGTTCCATCCCACTGCTCACAAGTTCAGATTTGCACCATAGCTCAAAATTATAAGCCACCAGGTGATCCAGAAGCTAAGGTGCAAAGGAACAATTCCACGATGGCAGAAGCTGGCAAACGGCTCACAAATCAGTGTTCCGAATGGTCAACACATTTCATGGTTTTCCCTTTTTGGAAGGACACTTAAGTCCTACTGTGTAATTTCCAGGCAAGAATGTCTAGGATGGTGCAGCATGGTGGCTAACAGTGCAATCCTAACAGCTGTATCCACTTCAGCCCTTTGACTTCTATGGACTTAGAAGACTAACTCTGTTTAGGATGGTACTGCAAGAGACTGAACTAGGAATCAGTCCTTAATTAACCAGATGTTCTGGTTGATCACAAGCTAAACATGAGCCTGCAGTGTGATGTGGCTGTGAAGAAAGCTAATGCAATCTTAGGATGCATTAACAGAAGCATTGTGTCCAGATCACGGGAGGTGGTCGTTCCGCTTTATTCTGGTATGGCCAGGCCTCACCTGGAGTCCAGTGTCCAGTTTTGGGCACCACATTTTAGGAAGGATGTTGACAAGCTCGAGCGTGTCCAGAAGAGGACAACCAGGATGGTGAGAGGGTTGGAAACCAAGTTTTATGAGGAAAGGCTGAAAGAGTTGGGTCTGTTTAGCCTGGGAAAGAGAAGGCTTAGAGGGAACATGATTGCAGTCTTCAAGTATTTGAAGGGCTGTCATGTAGAAGATGGAGCAGATCTATTCTCTCTTGCTCTGGATTGCAAGACTAGATCTAATGGGTGGAAATTACAAGGGAGTCGTTACCGGCTAAATATCAGGAGAAACTTCCTAACTGTAAGAGTGGTTGAGCAGTGGAACAGTCTGCCTCGGGAGGGGGTGGATGCTCCTTCACTGGATGTTTTCAAGCGGAGGCTGGACGACCATCTTTTGGGTATGTTGTAGGTATGTAGGGTTATCTTTCAGCTATGCTCCTGCAGAGTGCAAGGGGTTGGACTAGATGACCTGTAAGGTCCCTTCCAACATTCTATGATTCTATGAAGCTTCTGCCACAAATTCACTTGTGGACTTTCTCCCTCAGGCCCTGGACTAACTCCAAAGATTCAGCAATACAGGAACAAGTAAGACTGGCCTCCCTTACAAGACTAAGGTACTACATTGCTAATAAGCATAAAACATTTTGAATAACTGAATGCACAATATGCAATCACTTGGGGAAACCCCCAAAACCAAATGACAAAAGTAAGTATAAATCTTGCAGTTCATAGATCAGTAGTGGGGGATCATATTTTCCATGCAAAAAATCCCAGGACAAATTCACAGCATTTCTGATCACAAGAGAACTAGGCCAGCTGGACTAGTGGTCTGACTCAATACAAAGCAGCTTTATACAGTTCATAGGAAGAATACATTTTTACTGCATTGTTAAATATTTTACACATGTATTTTAAATGCTGCTTTAATGTTTTGATAGATATTTTTAATGTTTTGATGCCCTTGACCTGGATCGGCCCAACCTAGCCCGATCTTGTCAGAACTCAGAAGCTAAGCAGGGTTGGCCCTGGTTACTACTCGGATGAGAGACCACCAAGGAAGTCTAGGGTTGTTATGCAGTGGGAGGCAATGGCAAACCACCTCCAAACCTCTCTTGCCTTGTCCTGGACAGCCCAGGCTAGCCTGATCGTTTCAGATCTCAGAAGCTAAGCAAAGTCTACCCTGGTTAGTAATTGGATGGGAAACCATCAAGGAAGTCCAGGGTAGCTACACAGAGACAGGCAATGGTCTCTTGCCATGAAAATCCACCAAGGGGTCACCATAAGTTGGCTGTGACTTGAAGGCATTTTCCGCTACCATCAATTGCTGCCTTGGGGATAGAGAGGTGAAGGACCGGAAAAAACCCGGAAAAATTCGGGAAAACCCCAGTTTTTTTCCTGAAGCCTTTTTGGTTTTTTTCCGAAAAATTGAGAAAAGAAAAGATGATGAACTCTCCAATGCAAGAACAAGATGCATTTCTTCCTTTAGGAAGTGCGATTTTGTCAGAAGAAAATAAAAAAGTTTCAGTTTTGTTTTTGCATGTGGATGGGTATTCTGTTTGTAATAATTGTTTGGATACTCTATATTTTTAATATGCTAGTTGTGATAACTTCATGCCAAGTAAAAATGTCCATAGTCATATTTTATGTTCCTAAAGTAACAGAATGACTTTCAAACTAGAAAAGACAAAAGAAATGCTAATGTAGCATTTTTTTCAATTTTTCCGAACATTTCCGTTTTTTTCCGGGAAAAAACAGACAAAAAACAGGGGTTTTTCCGAGCTTCAAAATTTCTGGAAATTTTACATCTCTACTTGGGGACCCTATCTGGGTTGAAAGGTAGCATATTTATTTATTTTAAATAAATATGGTGGAAAGGTGGCATGTATGTGACATAGGTAACACCTATGTATTTCACTCCAGGATGAGAAGCATGTCTTCAGGATATTTTGATTTATTTAAAAACACCTGAGTTTTTCCTCCCAAAGGGATCAAAAGCAGCTCACAAATGAAACACAGTCATAAAATGGAAATGCACACACACGATAAAAACTGAAATTCCAGAATGAGGGGACTACAGCGGCCTCTACTTGCTGTACTCCTCAGCGGTTTAGTGTCGCTCAACCACTTCCAGGTGATGAGGGCAGATGCCCACCTAACATCCTTGAGGAGACCATTCCCCTGCCTGAAGGCCACGATGGTAAAAGCTGAGATTGGGCAGCAGCTTCTGACCAGGCAGACATGTGGGGAACAGAAAGAAAGAACTGAGGGGAAGACTGGAGTTGCCACTGAAGGATGCCATTCAGAGTTATTGATACCTGTACATTTCTCAAGGTACGTGATATTTTTATCACCAGGCACTGAACCACTTTGCTTAAGCAGGACTCTCAGAAGGC
Organism: Gekko japonicus; assembly: GCF_001447785.1. Taxonomy (NCBI): domain Eukaryota; kingdom Metazoa; phylum Chordata; class Lepidosauria; order Squamata; family Gekkonidae; genus Gekko; species Gekko japonicus. The sequence continues at coordinate 775,427 of NW_015177032.1, read as the reverse complement.
TGAAGGGTCTCTGCCTCCCCTTGAAGGGTTCTGCAGAGGATCGACCTGTGCCAAAGACACGAGAACCCAACTGCTTTGAAACACTCTGGGCCCTCTCACCTTCTGAAGCCCCAGCTGCTGAGCTGGGGGGGGGGGATCCTTGCTTGGCTTTTCTCCCAGAGGCCCACTGAAAACATCTGCTGTGCTGGTGGCCTTTTGTTGGAAAGAAACACTGCCACCTACAGACAAAAGCTGCCGGCTGGAGCCTTCCAAGAACCTCAAGGACAGAAGCGAGAAAAAAAGGGGGGGGAGGGGAGCCTGGATGATGCATAAGCATCAAGTGCTTGGGGAAATGGCATTAAGCGACCACAGTCCAAATGCTCCCCAGGGTCTGTGGAGATCATGAGGAGGGTGGACTTTAGTGGCAAATTCAAGACATTTCCCCAAAAACTCCCTGGATGGTAATAAAAGTCAATGGCTTTCAACTTGTATCTCACCTATGAGAACATTAACAGCATCTGTTTTTGGAAGAGTTGGTTTAATTGCATTAAAACACAAGCAGCTTGGCTATTCTGGCCAGCATTCTGTTTCCAGCAGCCAAAACCCTGGGAAACCCTCAGACTGGGTATTACAGGGACAGCTTTCCTCTTTCCTTTGTTCCTACCCTCAGGTATTGAGAGCCAGGGCAGTACAGTGGTTATGGTCCTGGACTAAAATCTAGGGATAGCCCTATTCATACCCCACTCACCAAGGAATTCACTGGTTGACTCTGGACCCGTCGCTCTCCCTCTCAGCCTAACCCACTGCAAAGAAGACAAGGGAAGAGTGGAGAGCGCCAAGCTGAGCTCCTTGGAGACAGGAAGGGAGACAAATGAATAGCTACAGACAGAGGTTCCATTCAGCTGTCATGATTTCCACAGCAGTTGAGAAGTGGGCCGGACGGAGGAGAATGCTCTACTGGCTGATCCTAATTGCATTAAATTGTTCTTGTTTCAGAAGTGTACCCCTCATTTAACCAAAATGTGCAGATGCACCCTCGTGATGCATACCTGATGGGATGGTCGCCACAAGTCTTGGGGCGCTCCATGACCGAAACCCACTTGTCGTCATAGCTGAAGAGTGAGAGGTCAAGGTAAGGGCTGCCACTGTAGGACTGAGCGCTGATGGGGAGCTGGCCCAGGAGCCGCCGCACGGCCTCTGTGTGCCCGCCATACTTGGCATTCACAATAGTGTCCTTAAATCTGAAACAGAGACAGACCATGGAGGGGAGGCAACTGCACAAGGCCCAATAAAACCACCCCCACCGCCCTCCCTACACCTGTGCCTTGGCCAAGCTGCAAGGAAAGAAAGCTACAGAACAATAATATTGACCCACCTTGCAGGGCTCTTTTAAGGATAGCTGAGAATGTATGTGAACCGCATGGAACTCTAGAGAGCACTACATGAGGGGTCCTCAACCTTTTTGAGCCCGCAGGCACATTTAGAATGCTGACATGGCATGGTGGGCACAGCAAAAAGCAAAAAAATAAATAAAAAAAATGGCTGCCAAAGCAACATTTTAAAAAATCTGCACAACTAACCAAATCTCCAGGGGTCCATCAGAAGCCTTGCTGGCTGGGCAGAAGCCCTCACTGGCCCTGCCCACTTCCTAAACACACTTGGCGACAGGCCCGGAGCTACGGTGGGGCTATTTGGGGCTCTTCCCCATTTCTTAAAGGCACAGCCCCACAGGGATTTGTCCTGAAAACTTTTTAAAACATTTTAAAGGCACACACACTCCTGCTTCTCATGCCCACTGAGCCATCGCAGGCCACCTGCCACTCCCCACACTTGCCCGCCAGCAGCAAGAAGAGCAGTGGCGGCGGCAGCCGCATCGCATTCAGCGCACTGCTGCTGTCAGGGCGGCCCTTCATGCTGACACGCCCAGTGGTAACTCGCCGCCTCCGCCTGCTCTTTTCTCCTCCCCAGCCACTGCCCTGCTCTGGAAGGGAGTCAGCTTTGAGAGCGAGACTGACAAGTAAGCCGACTGTGCGCCTCCGCCTGCTCTTTTCTCCTCCCCAGCCACTGCCCTGCGAGACTGACAAGTAAGCTGACTCTGTGTGGAGGGCTGGGGGCTTTGGATCGGTCGAGAAATCCCAGAAAGCGAGGGGGGGACCATCTGTCCAGCCCAGCTCCCTCCCTTCCTCCCCTGCAGCTTTTCAGTTGGGGGGGGGCCCTCTGCTCCAGACCTCTGCAGCAAAAGTGGTTCACTTGGGGCTTCGGCTTCCTCCCTGCCTCCTTTCTTTTGGCAGCCCCCTTAAAAATTTGAAAGCCCACAGAAAAATAAAACCCTAACTACAGGCCTGCTTGGCAAGCACCAGAAAAGTTATCGGCTGGCGCCATGGCACCCATCAGCGCCACACTGGGGACTACGGAAGTGCTGCCAATCATCTGAAGGACTGCCTTCTCCCATCTCAACTTGCCCAATCCCAGAGATCACAATTAGAAGAAAAGCTCACTTTCAAAGATGGGTCCGGGGAGGGGCAACCAAGTCAGGGCCTTCTTTGTAGTGGTATCCTGTCTTTCCAGAACCATCTACTTGCCCCTTGCCCCTAGTATACCACATTGGCACCAGGCAAAGCCTATTAGTATACCAAGCTTTTGTGGAATGGCATCTTCTCTTATTTTTGTACCTGCCCGTTTGCTTTGCTTATTTACTATTTATTAGATAACACACATACATTTGTACAACTTTCAGCATTTGAAATGTTTCCACACAAATCACCTTGTTGTACAGAGCCCTGTAAGGTTGGCCACAATGACTAAGCTGTTATTGCAGACAGAGGGCTTCCCTAAGGCCACCATCAATTTGTGGCTGAAAGGGTACAATAGGGGCAGGGGAGGACCACCCGAACCACAGCTACTGCCCCGTCTAATCCTAAACAGAGTTACATTCTTCTAAGTCCAGGGACCTCAACAGAGGTTAGAAGGGTATAACTTTGCTTAGGATTGCACTGTATGCTGCAGAGATTTAAGCAGGTCACTGCTTTCAGATCCTACATTTTTACCCCATCCTTCCTCCAAGGAGCTCAGGTTGGTGTACGTGGTTCTCTCCTGCTTCCCCTCCCCCGCCCAATCTCATAACATGTCCTTGAGTTAGGTTAGGCTACGGAAGACTGATGGGCCCAAGTTCTTCTAAAAAGCTTCAGTGAAGGTTTAAATGCAGGACTCCCCATTCCTAGTTTGATATCAATGACTAGACCACACTCACCCAATCTCTTCGAGGTCTTTTGTACTAGCTGCAATCTACCTTTGCAGAAAGGTAGGAAAATATATTTTAAACCTTTTCCCTAAACCACCCTGCATGCACTGTCAAAAGCAAAACAACTAGTTAAAGCAGAGTATTTGAACTGGAGCCAGCCAAGTCCCTCTAGATTCACTAATTCACCAAGGAGCTGAACTACCACCCGCAAGCCACAGTGCTCACCGACGTTGGATCTGCCTGGCAAAATTGTTGCTGGAGGCCGAGCAGGGGAACTGAACCGCCTCGCTATGCAGGGTGGCGTTCCGGAAGAGGTCACAGAAGTTCTCAAAGAGTTCCAGCAGCTCATCTGAAGTGTTCTCAAAGACAGCGATCACCTCAGTGGTCACCATGTTGTACACAACGAAGAAGGAAGGCTGGGAGGGGGAGAAGCAGAATTAAAGTCGTCCAGCTGAGCACCGGTGAAAGACACAGCTCAGCAACTCCTGCCACCAACATTTAAAGCAGAGAGACGGCAGTTTTGCAGCTGGCCCAGGAGGATCCAGCATTTCACAAGCCACTTTATTGTGTTTTCAGCCATCTCTATGGGCACCCCATTAACCACCCCATTAACTGTTGTCAAATTATTTTACAAAGCAATGTGAAATTCCTCCCAATTCTTTTTTTGGGGATGGGAGGATTGTTTACATTTGAAACCAGACCCATCAGTGCTTTCTTCCTTTGCCAAACATGAAATTTCCCCCCCATCCCTTCTCCCAGAGCAGCAGATTTAATTTTAGTACCTGCTGGGAAACGATTTTAAGCTAGGCAACAAATTATTTCCCCCACTGTATATGCAGAGAGGTAAGAGTTGGTCGGTTTTATTGGGGAGGGGGGCTGTTTTCTTTTCCTGCCTTAATATTTCCAACATGCCGAGATGAGCCTTGTAAAGCGCATTGTGCTCAGTGGCTGCTTGCAAACGCCGTCCTGTTCAGGGTCCCCCGCTGCTGGGGAAATGAAAGGCTGAGCACCATTAACTATTTCTTTTGAATTACTGACGTTCTTATCCAAGAATTTCCAAAGCTGCAGCTTGGCTTTGCAATCAGTCAGCTGGGGACATGTGAAGAAATCTTTCCCTGGTTACAAACAACCAAGACTTGGGGTATTTTTGCACATCCAAAGGCTCAGTGTTTGAGGCTGTATCTGGAGAATCACAGCTCTCATTTTTAAGTTTCTGGTCCATATACTGCCATAACATATGTGCATGACAGTGATAGGACAAAAAACAGGGGGCCTGCAAGGACTTGTGAGGGGGCATCTCATTTAACCTTCCTCCACTATGTCCTCTCTTTCCCTCCCCAGGCAGCCCGCATAGTCCCTCTCCTTTTCCTGCTTCCTTCTCTCCTTCCCACTGACCAACTGATCTACCTTTATCTGCCTCCACCTTCAGCTTTCTCTGCTTCCCTCCCTGGCACCCTCTATGAAGGAAAACTATGGTCCAGTTGTGCAGTGGCAGCCACCAGGCCAATTTGCATAGTGGGGCACCTGCAAAGGTCACTTCACTTTCCTTGTATCGCCCTCCCCACACTATTTACTTTTGCCCTTGTCCTGGCAACCCCTATATTTTCACCTTTCCCTGCTTCTCTTTCTCCTTCCCACCAACCTGTCTTTTACCTGCCCCATATCTTTAGCCACAGTGGCTTAGAGGTTAAGATGCTGAGCTGCAGACCTTCTGGTCTGTAGTTCGGCAGTTCGAGACCCTACTGCCGTGTGATGGAGTGAGCTCCCATCTCTGGCCCCAACTCCTGCCAACCTAGCAGTTCAAAAGCATGAAATTGCGAGTAGATAAATAGGTACCACTTCAGTGGGAAGGTAACAGTGTACCATGTGCCTTGGCGTTTAGTCATGCTGGCCACATGACCATGGAAACATCTTCAGACAGCGCTGGCTCTTTGGCTTGGAGAGAGATGAGCACCCTAGAGTTGGATTTGACTAGCTTTCAAGCAAGGGAAACCTTTACCTTTACCTATCTTTACCTATCTTTATGATTTATTTACTTCACTTATACCCTGCCATTAACCAAAATGGGGACCTAAAGCGGCTTACATCATTCTCTTCTCCTCCATTTTAGCTGTCGAACAGTAGCAAGCCGCAGGGCCTGGGTAAGTTGTGTGAGTCAAGTGATAGCAAGTTTCCCAGTGGTCACTGCTGTGACTGGTCCCAATGAGTTCTCCCTAAAAGATCGAAACAGCCCCACAAAGGATTCTCCCCGTACCCCTGACTTTTATTCACAGAAACCAAGGCTTGAAGACTGGTAATATTGTTGTGGTGGCCTAGCAATGGCCACTGAGGGCATTCATTTCTTAAACCTACAGGCACCACTTCTATTATTTTGTGAGAGTTAACCTTCCCCAATGTATTTGTTTTTAAAGATTTTAGAATGTTAGCTGGGGAAAGACATCTGTATTTCTGGCAACAATCACCAAGTAACACTACCAGATTTATTGCTCAATACTGTGAATTTAAAAAAAAGTGGGGCAAGCAGCAGGGCCTCTCCGGGGAGGGGGAGCTGTCAATTTAGGATCCCCAAGGTCTATTTCGTTGCAACTGTACCAAGAGACAGGGGAAACCTCAGGGGGTTTGCTCCTTACCCTCCCAAGGAAGAAAAAGTATCCAGCAACATCCAAGGAATAGGGAACACCTTCTTGCCACACGTGAAGGAGGAGGCAATTCTTCACTGCTGACTGGGCTGGTTGTATCTGTTTTTTAAACTGGGGGAGTGGGGAAAGTTTGCCGTTTAACGGTTCTTCTGCCAATAAAACCCAGGACATTTAAAAAATATATATAAGTACAAACCCCATCAAAACAGCTCAAGCCAACAGTAGGAAAACATGTGCCTCTTTTCTTTAGGAAAGAAGCTCCTCTCTGACGCTTTTGAATCCGTGGAGGCTCTTTCTCCCACCTGGTGCCAAGGCCACAGCCTTTCCAGCCTCTTGGGGTACGGGGGGGGGGAGAGGCTCCGGGATTCTAAGTCATCAGTTCCCCCTGCGAACTGGTGCAACATCGAGGGCCTTCCTGCAGACTAGAGTAGGAATGTGCTGCTCCTTTGGGGAACATCTGCTGCCTGAACATCTGCTGGAGCCAGTTTGGTGTAGTGGTTAAATGTGAGGACTCTAATCTGGGAGAACCGGGTTTGATTCCCCACTCCTCCACTTCCACCTGCTGGATGACCTTGGGCAAGCCATAGTTCTGATAAGAGCTGTCCTTGAAAAAGAGCAGTTTCTGTCAGAGCTCTCTCGGCCCCACCTACCTCACAGGGTGTCTGTTGTGGGGAGGGGAAGGGAAAGGAGTTTGTAAGCCGCTCTGAGACTCCTTCGGGTAGTGAAGGGCGGGGTATAAATCAAATCTCTTCTTCTTCTTCTGAACCCCTGCTTTGGTGACTAATGCAGCCTCTGCCAGAAGCCCCACTGGCCAGCAACAGATCGCTTTGCAAGGCTCAAGTTTGTACATTTCTATAGCAGATGACTATTGCGTGATCAGGCGCATATCACTAAACAGATCTTTCTTTTAAAAAGAAGAACTGCAGTGGGTGCCACGGGGAAGAAAACACACAAGAGCAAGGCTCCAAGGACACAGGCAAGATTACGTGCAAGGCGAACAGCACAGCTAGTAGAGGTTGAGAAACAATGGAAGGGGAAAGAATTTGTTGCACTGTCTGGCAGTAACAACTGCACTGTTATTTTAAATATCCAGACTGATTCAAAGTGAATTCAATACACAAGTTAGGGGCAGGGACCATATTAAACATACTGAACAGCAGGAGACTGGGACCAGAACTAGGCTGACATTAGCGGTCTGGGTAGATATGGTACACTCAAAACCGGTAGTCAAAGAAGAAGAAGAGATTGGATTTATATCCCGCCCTTCACTACCCAAAGGTGTCTCAGAGCGGTTTACAAACTCCTTTCCCTTCCCCTCCCCACAACAGACACCCTGTGAGGTAGGTGGGGGGCTGAGAGAGCTCTTGACAGAAACTGCTCTTTTTCAAGAACAGCTGTGCCAGAGTTATGGCTTGCCCAAGGTCATCCAGCCAAGGTGCAAGTGGAGGAGTGGGGAATCAAACCCGGTTCTCCCAGATTAGAGTCCGCACACTTAACCACTACACCAAACTGGCACGTCATCCAAAATCTGTCCGAGAACATCACTCTTCCTCTCTCTCTGTGCCTCCCGACCATGTGTGCATCTCCCAATGGCACAAGAACACCTGATGCTGCCTTCTACTGACCCAGACTACAGAAGTCAGTATCATCTTTTCTGACAGGCAACAGCTCTTCCAGGCACAGGTCTTTCATGTCACCGACTACTTGCTGGAGATGCTGGAGGCTGAACCTGGGGCCTCCTGCATGCCAAGCAGATTCTCCACCATGGCAGATGAGCTTGTCTGTTACCCCATCCTGTTTGCCATCCCTCTCAGGCTCACTTCCTTCAGTCCATTCCTAGCCTTCCTTTCCCAGACACTCCTCTTTCCATCTCCTGGCCAGTTCCCTTCTCAGCCTGCCCCCGCTTCCATCATCCCATAGTCCCTTTTGGACATTCTGCCCCCTATCAGATTGCAGCACATCAGGCAACAACAGCCAGAGGCCCTGTGCTTGCCCTCACCCTTCTGCAGCATTACGGTAACTCAGACGCTCCCTGCCGGAGGTTTAATCCCCATCATCACCACCAAATCCCTTATATCACTGAATCACAAGACAGAGAAAAATCAGTCAATATCAAACACCTAAGAAAGATTCTCATATGAAGACCTATGTAAAACAGCTAGCTACATAAAGCCCTAATTGAACATGAAAACACCTAAGGCTAGTGTTTGGACTTACAAACTTTTTCTTTTTAAAAAAGGAGAGAGGCTTAATACAAGTTTCTACCATTATAAATGGTGTGAAGGTTTTCGGTTTTCGCCCCTCTTGCCACTCTGGATTACTCAATGAAATGGACTGGAGCATGTGCAGAATTACTAACCTATGGAATTCCCTGTCGGAAGACACAGTGCTCATCACTGAAATAAATATGTCTACCAAGAGCGAATAGCCATGATAAACTAAATGGAACATCCATGTTCAGAGGCAGTGTACCCTTGAGCAGTTACTGAGAGACAGACAACACAGGAAAGCTATTGGCTGCATTCCAGTTGGTGGGCTTTCTGGAATCATCTGTCTGGCCACTGTGAGATGCAGGTTGCTGGACCAAAACTGACCCTGATCCAGCCATACATTAAGCTGTCTTGAGCCCCTGAGGGTGGACTGGGGAAGTGAGGGCTGTAAATGTTTCCCTAAATATATAAAGTTATGTTCTTTTTACACATTAAAAGGCAGAGCATCATATGGGCTAGAAGCATGGTCTACCAAATTCATAGGCATAAGGCAGACCTCACATCCAGCTACTCCCGCCAAGGACAGACCTGTACCTGTGAAGGGTCTGTCACCCGCAATGTGACCACATCCTCACTGGTGTATTTGATAAAGAGGTGGTTCTCATCTAACAGCTGCATCTTCCACATCCGCAGCTGCCTCAGCTGGTCAAAATACTGAAAGAACCTCCTTTTTGCCATTGTGCTCCCATCCTGCTCTGCCCTTCGCCACAAGTAGACCAGCAGCCTGTGTTTCAAAGAATTAATGAACGGCTCTTTGTATGGGTTCGCCATGCCCGTCTGAGAATCCCGCTGGACTTCTGGATAAACCGCCGAGAGTGTGAGGAGGTCATCCTCATAGCAGAAGCGACCTATCGTCCGTACATCAATGAAGGTGCCCGCTGGCGTTACCTGAAAAACATGGATTGTTTGCTGCTGTACAGATAGAATGGCCAGGATATTCTTATACAAATAGAGCCCTTGGTTGTGGGACAAGATGACTTTGTCACATTTGAACGTCCTGGTGTCACACAGCCTGCCTGTGTGGAGGTCTATGATGTGCAAAGAGTAATCTTCTAAAGGGGACCTTGGATTAGGAGTGACCGATTCACTGTTGCGGTAAACCTCAAAAAAGGGAGGGTGGGGCTCCTCCGGCAGGTAGGCAGCAGAGCCGACAATGACGTAGCGGCAGTCATCTGTGAACAAGCTGCACTCGCGGTTCAAGTGCTCGCCGTTGGAAGCCACGTTGGTAATATGGAGAAGAACAAAGAAGCGCTCAAAGAGCCGCCCACGGATGTTAATGGACCGCTGGTCGTTGCCATTTGCCAAGATCTCTCCTTCGTAGCCCTGGAGGAGGTCCTCTGCCGCCTGACACCCTTGATATTCATAGATTTCCAAGGAAGTCTGATCTGAGGAGAAAGCTATGAAGTACCTTCCATCGGGGGAAAACTTGCGTAAGAAGCAGGGTGGCTTTTCAACATTGACCACCGTGAAGTTGGGGAAGACATTTTGATGGAAGACACGGACCTGGTGCCAGTGTGTCCCCATTTTGCCAGACGTGATCCTTCGCCGTTCCAGGCGGTAGATGACATTCTGGTTCTGGATCCGACGAGGTCTGATGGTCGGGGCTTCATGATCCATGCCACTGTCTTCAAGTGCAGAAAAACCCCAGGTGAGTAGAATCCGAGATGGCTATGAAGCATATCATGCTGTCAAAGAAAGGAGAGAGTAACAATCATGAGTAACTATCATAAGAATGCAACTGCAAGAAGAAGCAGTCCTGAAGAAGGGTCAAACCCTATGCTCATAAATACACCCATTTTAAAAGACTAAAATCTATCACTGCTCAAAGTGTAGCCAACTCCAAAGCCAAATCCACCCTGGCAAATGGCAGTAAGATTCATGACTGCTTATGCTAAAATACATGTGTTGATCTTTAAGATGCCACGGGACTCTTACTATTTTCTGCATTTTTATGGCACCCTTTTCCCAAGAAGCTCAGGTCGGCATTCATTATTCTCCCATTCTCCATTTTATCCTTACAACAACTCTGTGATAGGTTAGACCAAAGGTGTCAAACACGCAGCCCGGGGGCCGGATCGGGACCCCAGAGGGCTTCTATCAGGCCCGCAAGGGACTGTCTCCTGCTTCTTCCTCCAGTTCTGCTGCTGCTGTTGCATCATAGCTTGCTTTCCTAGACTCTCTCAATCGCTCAGGAGAGAGAGATTTGGAGGCCTCACTTCAAAAAGGATGTGGATAAAATCGAGAGGGTGCAGAAGAGAGCGACGAGGATGATCAGGGGTCTGGAGACTTGAGCCCTACGAGAAAAGGCTGAGGGCCTTGGGAATGTTTAGTTTGGAGAAGAGGAAATTGAGGGGGGACATGATTGCTCTCTTTAAATATTTGAAAGGATGTCATTTGGAAGAGAGCAAGGAGCTGTTCCAGTTGGCAGCAGAGGATAGGACCCAAAGCCATCGGTTTAAATTACATGCAGAAAGGTATTATTATTTTGGATATAATGGATATTAGGAAAAACTTTTTCACGGCCAGAGTGGTTCAAAGGTGGAATCAGCTGCCTAGGGAGGTGGTGAGCTCCCCTTCACTGACAGCTTTCATGAAGAGGCTGGACGAATATTTGTCAGAGATGCTTTAAGCTGGTCCTGCATTGGGCAGGGGGTTGACTAGATGGTCTGTAATGGCCCCTTCCAACTCTGTGATTCTATGATTCTATAGGCAAGCTTCTGCTCCCTGCACTGGGCTGAGGCTCCTCCCCCTCCCAGATTGCTACGGCACAGACATTTTGATGGAATAATTCAGAGCAAGAAGTGTCAGTTATCAGAGACTGTTAAATAAGCAAAATATCGCAAGAATGCTAATGTTTCAAGCATGTTTTTATTTTAAGTAAAAAGAAACACTTTGTGTTTGTGTCCTTTATAAAGTTTACATCTCCGATACCTGGCATTATATTTTATGACACACATGGCCCGGCCCGACAAAGTCCAATTTATGTCAAATCCGGCCCTCCATAACAAATGAGTTCGACCACCCTGGGTTAGACTGAGAGAGAATGACTGTTCCATGTCATCCAGTTAGGTTTTATGACAAGGGTTTCCCCAGTCCTAGTAAAACACTCTAACCAATAGACCACACTGACTCTATTGATTAAGGGCTCTGTATTAAGCACCTGAGGATTTGAATAGTATGGTATAGCCTGACCTTATCAGAGCCTGGAAGCTACAAAGGGTCAGTACTTGGATGGGAGACCACCAAGGAAGGCTCTGCAGGTAATGGCAACCACCTCTGCTTCTCACCTTCCTTGGAAGCTCCTTGCTGGGGTTGCCATAAGTTGGTTGCAATTTGACAGCACATACATGTATACTGAGCACTTGACTAGCAACACACAATATGGTTAGGGTGTCTGAGCTGTGTTTAATGAATTAAAATTCACTACATTAATTGGGTTCATAGCCGCTTATAGAGGGGGGTTTTCAAATACAAATATCCCACCAAAAAAAGCTCAGTCTAATGAGCTGTAACATATTTACAAGAAATTTTATACCGTAGTGTTCTTTTGGAAAGTCACAGCGGTCAATCAATAAACCCAGCTGCACAATTTCAAAAAATGCAGGGAAAAAAGGGAGGATCAGAGAGCAATGAGTTAACGTACACTTCCTCCTAGTGGTATGCAAGTATTGTGAAAGGGAAAGCCCGCAGTTGTGCAATAGATGTTAGGAAAGCAAGATACAATTTGCACACAAATGTGCTAAGAAGCAGGTTTTAACAACAAACATTTTCTTGCTGCCAGACATGAAGGTGCCAACTCTAGGGACAATGTCAAGATCAAACCATTGTGAAGGGTGCACAGAACTAATTATTGTGAAGGGTGCAAAGAACTAATTAATCTGTCACTAAAATATATGACTGATGTGTAAAGTATCTGCCATAGCAAAAATTCTCATCCTTCCTTCAAGGAGTACATCCTGCCTATTCCACACACACAGAGGTGCATACTTTTACCTCCACAACAAACTTGTGAGCATAGTTAGGTTGCTTGCCACTGAGTGACCTACCTGATGCCATTTAATGAGCTTCACAACACTGTGGATAACATAAGAACATAAGAGATGCCAATGTTGGATCAGGCCAAAGGCCCATCCAGTCCAACACTCTGTGTCACACAGTGGCCAGAAATACCAGTGCCATCAGGAGGTCCAGCAGTGGGGCCAGGACATTAGAAGCCCTCCCACTGTTGACCCCCCCCAAGCACCAAGAAGACAGAGCATCACTTGCCCCAGAGCCCCTATCTATACCTTGTGGCTAATATCCACTGATGGACCTCTGCTCCATATGCTTATCTAATTCCCTTTTGAAGCCGTCCATGCTTGTAGCAGCCACCACTTCCTGTGGCAGTGAATTCCATGTGTTAGTCACTCTTTGGGTGAAGAAGTACTTCCTTTTATCTGTTCTAACCCGACCGCTCTGCAGTTTCATGGAGTGCCCACGAGTTCTTGTATTGTGAGAAAGGGAGAAAAGTACCTCTTTCTCTACCTGCTCTTTCCCATGCATAATCTTATAAACCTCGATCATGTCACCCCTCAGTAGTCTTTTCTCCAAGCTAAAGAGCCCTAAGCACTTTAACCTTTCCTCATAGGGAAAGTGTTCCAACCCTTTTATCATTCGAGTTGCCCTTTTCTGCACTTTTTCCAAAGCTATAATATCCTTTTTAAGGTGTGGTGACCAGAACTGCACACAGTATTCCAAATGAGGTCTCACCATTGATTTATATAGGGGCATTATGATATTGGCTGATCTGTTTTCAATACCCTTCCTAATAATCCCCAGCATAACTGAACTCAGACTTCCTTGGAATAAGTCCAAACACTTTACCCTAATGTTTTCCAAATTACTAAAATGGACAAACAACAGTGGGAAGGTAACAGCGTTCCGCACACGGAATGAGGATCGAAGCAGAGGGCGGGGTTAAGTAGGGGGCGGGGCTTCACCACGTGACCGCCCCGCCCCCTAGAGGTTCTCTTCCGGAGCTCCGTACCTGAGAGCTCCCCCCCGACTAGAGCCCTGCCTTTACCTATGTTTGAAAAGATCTGAAAAGTTTAATGATAACAGAATTATCCATAGCGTAACCCACTCCTTCTGTTTCCACACGTCATTTAGTCAGGTCATGCCTCTGACAAGAAAAGAGGTATAACCTGAGTGATGGATGAACCCAGCTACCCCACATCAACATTTAACGCAACATAACCCACCCTCAGAGGAGGCTGCCAAGATGAAAGCAATCCAGATCAGTGAGACATGCAGAAATGCACCCGGTAGACTCTTCCATGGGTGGCCAGTTCTGTAAATGACCCGCTTAACACTACAGATGGCACCCTTTTAAGAGGCAGAGCACAATGACCGCTCTCTCCAGCCTAAAGGCGGAGTACAAAAAAACAACCCTGCTCCCCACTACTGGAAACAATGCAAAAAACAACCTCTTCAGGGTGGAAGGATATTCAGTGCATTTCTACACCTGGACTGCCCCATCACCCTGTTTATAGAAGCCGAAGAGGGGAGGAAAGCAGCGTACCCGCCTCCTGACAGCCCCTGAGTGGAAGAAAGCCATCTCAGAACAGTGCATCATGCAGAAACACAGCAGGCAGCCTCTTCCAACCCACCATGAGTTTCGTTGGGTTCACACAAGTATTGGGGGGTTATGAAAGGCAAAAGACAGGCTGGGATTGACTTCTCTACACTACACGGGCTGGCGAACGGATGGGTCTGCGACCACTCCTTCGTGCCAAAACCTTGAGCGATTTCGGGGCCCGGCAGACCCGAGGGCGCGGGGAGGGGCGCGGCTCCCCCACAGGCAATGCGGTTCCAGCAGGCGGGAAGAGTTCCTTTCCCCACAAAAGGCACACGCACCGATCCCCACCCCCGACGGGCCAAAGGGGCGCCCGCATCGCCTCTGGCTTCCCTCCCTGACTCACTCAGCGGCAGCAACCGCCGCCATCTTTCCGCCGAGGGAGGTCCAGCGCGACCAACAAGTCCAAGCGGCCTACCGGTTGCGCCGGCACTGGCAGGGGCGTACGAGCCCCAAGCCGGAAGTGCTGTCGTTTACCATAGAGAACGTCGAAGAAGGACAGAACGGCTATCCCCACCCCAACTTTCATCTCTTAGCTGCGGCCCCTCGTGGCCGGAGGACGCTCCGCCGGAAAAGGGTGGAACGCTGCCCTTCTCTCGCCCCCGCCCCGCGCGGGGCTGCCATAGCAACCGCATCCTGGCCTAAGATGGCGCCATGGCAACCACCTCCTTAGAAGAGCTGCGCGTGGCAACCGAAAGGGTTGCTTTCATCCCCTCCTCAAGAGTGTCTTAGCAACTGCCGCTGGGCAGGATACCCCAATAGAAGCATCCCTCCCAGTAGCTCAGGCTGTCTTCTCTTCACAGCGGCTGCAGACCCCCAGAGGAGACCCCCTGCAGGGCCTCTTCTAGAGGGGGGAGGGCAATATGCCAATCCCCTTGAGGTTGCCATGCCAACCACTCTCACCAGTTGGATACCTTGCCATGACAGCCACTGCCTAGCAGGATGCCATGACAACCTTAAGCAGCACGACAACGTCTCATCTCCCTCTTCTCTTCTTCCCCCAAAGCAGAGCATGACCATGGCAACAACCCCCTCCACTCCCCACAGGCCTCATCCCAACTCTCACCCCTAAAAGAATATCAGGACCACAGTGGCAACCCCAGTTTATAGGGTTGCCGGCTCTGGGCTAGGAAATTCCTGGAGATTTGGGGGGAGGGTGTGGTGTGGGCAGGAGCAGGGGTACCTCAGTGGGCTATAATGGCCATTAAGTCCACCCTCCAAAGCAGCCATTTTCTCCAGGGAAAATTAACTCTATCATCTGGAGATATCCAGCGAACACCTGGAGAATAGCAACCGTACAACCCAGTAGGAGCCTTCAAGCACAGGGTTGCCAGCTCCGGGCTGGAAAATTCCTGTAGATTTGGGGACGGAGCTTGCAGAGGATGGAGCTTGGGGACGGAAGGGTGCTCAGCAGGGATGTAATTTCATACAGTCCACCCTGCAAAACTGCTGTTTTCTCCAGATGAATTGATCTCAATAGTCTAGAGATTAGTTGTCATTCTGGGAGAACTCCAGGCAGCTCCCATTTCCCACAACCACCCTGAGTGGTAGCAGAATAATTTTTTAAAAAAACAACCCAACAGCCAGTGGTCAATAGCATGAAGTCACTTTGGAAGAAATCCCAGAAGTGATCCATACCTCTCTAGGAATCATCAGAAATTCTATGGTAAAACTTATGATTGAACCATGCAGTTTCCAGTGATTCCTAGAAAGGAAGGGATCACTTTGGGGGAAACCCTGATCATCTCTAGGAATTGAAAGAAACTCTATAGTTTTACCATAGAATTATCAGTGATTCCTACGGAGAAATGACATCATTTCTGGATTTTCCCCAGAAGGGACATCATGCTGTCACCAACATCTACCCCGCCATGTCCTTCCCCATGCTGTAACCAACATCTACCCCGCCATGTCCTTCCCTTCATCATCTGTTGTTTTCCAGGCCATGCTGGGCGACCCTAGTTTCAGGCTCCACCTGGAGAATGGCAACTCTATACAACGACTAGAGGAAGTCATGGCAACAAGCTAGGGTTGTCAGGTCCTACCTGGCTGCTGGCAGGGGGCTCCAGGGTCTATCTGGGAATCTTCATACACGCACCGCGATATCACCCAGAAGTGATGTGATCACGCCAATGATGATAGGTGACACTCTAGTTTTTTGACAGAACTCTATGGTTTGAGCCCAATTTTACCATACAGTTTTGTCAAAAAACTAGAGCATCACCCCCTCCTATGGCAACAATGTAATGATGTCACTTCTGGGTGACATCATTACATCACATTCAGGGGCATTTGTGGGTGGGGTATCCCCCTGGTGGCCAGCTGGCTGGTGGCAGAAAGGGGCTGGCAAAAGTGAGGGAAACCCTGCCTGGAACGGGGGCAGCCCTACAACCAGCAGTGAAAATTAGTTGGGGATCCATCTATCCATCCACACACCCCCCACATGGGACAACTGCTTTTGTCTATGGGAAAGGGAGAAGTACCACAACTTACACATACACCTCTTTTTTGTAAGGCCATTGTGACTTTCAAGATGTCTGCCTTGGAAAGTACACATTTATCATTAGTTTAACTTACTTTGATTTTAGCAACTTCTAATTTCACATTTCTGCAAAGGGCATCCCAAGTGCCTTTCAACACAGGATAATGTACAATATTAACAATGAAAACAATTTAAAGTATAAGAAATGCTGGCAGATCCATACCTTCACACGAACACATGAGGGAACCCAACATAGAATCATAGAATGTTAGAGTTGGAAGGGGCCTTGCAGGTCATCTAGTCGAACCCCCTGCACTCTGCAGGAGCATAGCCGAAAGATAGTCCTACAACATACCCGAAAGATGGTTGTCCAGCCTCTGCTTGAAAACGTCCAGCGAAGGAGCATCCACCACCTCCCGAGGCAGACTGTTCCACTGCTCAACCACTCTTACAGTTAGGAGGTTTTCCTTGATATTTAGCCGGTAACGACTCCCCTGTAATTTCCACCCATTAGATGTAGTCTTGCAATCTGGAGCAAGAGAGAATAGATCCACTCCATCTTCTTCATGACAGCCCTTCAAATACTTGAAGACGGCAATCATGTTCCCTCTAAACCTTCTCTTTCCCAGACTAAACATACCCAACTCTTTCAGCCTTTCCTCATAAGACTTGGATTCAACCCCTCTCACCATCCTGGTTGCCCTCTTCTGGACACGCTCGAGCTTGTCAACATCCTTCCTAAAATGTGGTGGCCAAAACTGGACACAGTACTCCAGGTGAGGCCTGACCATAGCAGAATAGAGCGGAACTACCACCTCCCGTGATCTGGACACAATGCTTCTGTTAATGCATCCTAAGACTGCATTAGCTTTCTTCACAGCCACATCGCACTGCAGGCTCATGTTTAGCTTGTGATCAACCAGAACACCTAGATCCCTTTCACATGTGCTGCTGTCAAGCCAAGTCCCTCCCATTCTATATCTGTGCCTTTGATTTTTTTGTACTTTCCAGCCTATCTAGATCATTTTGAATCCTGACTCTGTCTTATTCAGAATTAGCAATCCCACCCAGCTTCGTGTCATCTGCAAATTTGATAAGCATCCCCTCTATGTCTTCCTCCAGATCATTTATAAAAACATTGAACAACACCGGGCCTAGGACCGAGTCCTGCGGCACCCCACTCGAGACGTCCCTCCACGTAGACACAGAGCCATTTACGAGCACTCGTTGGGTATGATTTTTCAACCAACCATGAATCCATCCAACTGCTGCACCATCCAGACCACACTTAACCAGCTTATCCTCAAGGATATCTTGAGAAACTTTGTCAAATGCTTTACTGAAATCTAGATACACTATATCTACAGCATTGCCAGAGTCAACCATTTTAGTAACTCTGTCAAAAAAGGAGATAAGGTTGGTCTGGCATGACTTATTCTTGATAAACCCATGCTGGCTACTACCAATTAACTCATTCCATTCAAGGTGCTCACAGACAGAGCGTTTAATAATCTGCTCTAGAATTTTCCTGGTATTGATGTCAAACTGACAGGCCTGTAATTTCCCGGGTCCATCTTTTTTTCCCTTCTTGAAGATCGGGACAACATTAGCTCTTCTTCAGTCTTCCGACACAACACCAGTACTCCAGGACATCTCAAAGATTAGAGCTAGAGGCTCTGAAATAACATCTGCAATTTCTATTAGCACCCTGGGATGCAAGCCATCCGGCCCTGGAGTTTTGAAAGTAAGGTAGGAGGGAAACACAAGGGACAGAGCCAACATAACTGCAGTCATTGTATTTCAGTTGTACCCCATTTTTCAGCCCCATATTGGGTCCTGGAGTGGCTTACAGCAATTTCAAATACAGATGTTTGTCAACATAATATATCTGAAGGTCTCTGAACATTTGCAAGTGCTATATGTAAAGCTTAAATATTTGATATTAGTAAATACATTTAAAGTTGCTCAGGGAAGCAGTTCTTAGTGAAGTCTGGGTCCAGGCACGATGGAGGGATGCCTTCCACATGTCCTTTTTGTCCTCCAGACTTTGGAATTACACTTGGTAATGACAACAATAGAAGCTGGATCCAGCCACAGTGGAGGAGTTAGCACTTAAATATTGACTTGTCTGCTGAGCTGACCAACACTTGAGCAATTGCTCTAAAAAAACCTGTGCAATTGATAGTACTTGGGGAATAGAGGGTCCAAGGGCACTTGGCAAGCTTCTTTGATCTCACCATCACTCTGCTTGTGTTATGCCTGGAACACTCCCAACACTCCTCTACAGCTATAGGGGGAAAGGGGTGTTTTAAAGACCTTCTCTGCTGCCTTACTTCTACTTGGAGAGAAAGTATGGCTAAGTGCTAGAGCATCTGCTTTGCATGCAGAATGTCAGTCCCCATCTCCAGGTTCAGACATCAGCTAATGAGAAAGGCCTCTAGCTGAGAGCCGAAAGAGCCATTGCCAATCAGAGGCCCCTGCCACATGGCAGGGGATAAGTCGCTCAAAGCCGCGCCAAAGTTGAGACGCCACGACGGGATCCCACGATCCCCTGGGCTGCGCGCCTTTTCTCCCCGGCACGATCAGATGCCGGGGAGAAAACACAGTTCAGACGGGGAGCCTGCCGAACTGCACATGTCGGAGCATGCGCAGTTTGGCTAGGAGCCGGGGATGAGCCGGCGCAAAGACACGCCGGCGATCCGACGGCCTGGCTTGCGGCGCTTCAAGCAGAAGAACCACCCAGGTAGGTGGTTCTTTGTAGTGCGGGTTTTCGGGCGGAAAGGACAGATTGGGGACGGGCAGGCACCGCTTCCCAGATGTTGCCATGGGATCGCGCCCGTTTGCTCTGCCCCCGATCCATCCCGCTCCCGGCCCAAAACCCCTAGTGTGAACAGGACCAGAGTAAACAATAGAGACCATGATAGACCAAGGCTTTGACTCAGGATAAAGCAACTTGTACATTGCCCAGAGCTCAGTGTAAGCTGGGATAGGGCAATTTATTTATTGTCTTTACTGTTTTTGCAACCAGAGTCATAAACAGCAAACCCTGATAGGGTGATTAATAAATTAAATTAATAACAACAACTACTAAGAAATATCAGTAACTTCTAGGAAACTGTGGGGTTCCTGAAACAATAGGAGGTGTTTGGCAGGGACATTTTCCCCCTTTACTTTCAATGGGAAAAGATAATGGCAGCCAAACCTGTCTCTGCTCTCCAGTTCTTAGAGGAATCGATCAAACTAGGTTAGAACAGAACATGTGCCTTAGGCCTTAACAGCCATCATCCATGCCAATGGGTTAGGGTTGCCAGCCTTCAGGTACACCTGGAGGCCTCCCACTTTTACAATTGATCTCCAGTTGACCAAAATCAGCTCCCAGAAGAAAATGGCTGCTCTGGAGGGTGGACTTGATGGCCCTATCCCCTGCTGTGATCCCTCCCCATTTCATAAGCCCCGCCCTCTCCAGGCATTTCCCATCCCAGAGCTGGCCACCCTACCCATAGTTCATCAGTCAGTCCTGTTGACAAGACCTTCTTCTGTAGACCATAAATCGGTTAACAGATCAGGCCTAGAGAATTTACCCGGCAATGGTCCCGTTCACACGAGGGGATTTGGGCCAGTAGCAGGACAGTTCGGTGGCGGGAAGCGTGGTGCTTCCGTCCCTGAACTGGCCCATCCACTCGATGATCCGGAGCAAGTAGGAACCACCTACCAAGGTGGTTCATCTCCCTGCTGCGCCGCAAACCGGGAGTCTGATCGCCGGCGCAAGGATGCGCCGGCGCATCCCCGGCTCCGAGCCGAACTGCACATGCTCGGACATGTGCAGTTCGGCTGGCTCGGCGTCTGATCTGTGTTTTCTCCCCGGCGTCTGATCGTGCCGGGGAGAAAAGGCGGCGCGGCCAGGGGATCCGTGGGATCCCGCCGCGCCGTTTCAACTTTGGCGCGGCTTTTAAAAGCCACGTTTTTTGCCGCTTTTCCCCCTGCCGTGTGGCAGGGGCCAATAAGTCCCACTGAACCAAATGGGACTTACTTTTGAGTAAACCTATATAGGCCTGTGCTACACAACTTGTGATTAATAATGTTTCCTTCAGTCAGGTGTATGCTGTTTCACTGTCATGGAAAGCAGAAGGCAAGACAGTGGCTCCAAATCTACCTTTCCTGAGGAAAGTTTTCATGTCTCAGGAAAGCCTCTAACCCTCTCAAAGAAAGAGCTCCCACAGACAACACCAAAGGGTGGATCACTTCACAAAGAGATGTCAACCTTGACTTGTTACCCGGCATTATTATATCAGTGGTCCACATTAGACCATGGGCTTTGATGATCCATCAAAAAGAAAGTCAAGATTTGCCTGATGCCTCAGACTAAGTTTTTCTTAGGTTTCACATTTTGATACTATTTGAGTCGTTCTTCCATAGTTGGAAAACATGTTTTAGTGGGAGGTTGGAAGAATCAATGTCCCCGCTGTGTGTATTGAGTGTTCAAATCTAGCAAGAAACCTCATGAGCTCTTTTGTATCGACTAAAAGTGGTTGAAATCAAAGAGCTCCATTTTTGGAATATTAAGAAACAAGCCAACAGCTGGACTCAGTTTGATGTGAGTAACCTTTGAAGTGAAGGCATGTGTATCCCCGCTGCCATTTCAAGCAAGGGACAGCAGCAGATTTCTCTCCACCCACAATGTTCCTTCCCCGATGGGCCTTTTCAAAGTATCCGTGGGTGGTCTATTTACTCTCAACCCAACTCCTGGGACTATCAGTGTGAGATGACATTCTCAGCATCTGTGCTGACATGGACACACACATGCATACCCTCTTGGTATTGAGATTCCTGTCCTCAATTGTGTCAGTGCAGAAACAATGCCAGACGCATTAGTTGTGCCAGTCCTTGAAAGACTTCCCCTGCTTCCCAACAGAGTATTGTCTGAAAGTGTACAACAGTCTCCTTGGTGAAGCAAAGCAGATCTAGTCAGTGAACAGACAGGAAACTGCCTGGCAATCCTGCATCTGCCACTTTAACTTCCAAGTAAGTAAACAGTAAAATGCTGCCATGGGCTTTCCACTTTTCCAAGTGAGACATTTCTGGGGCTTTACTGACAAGCGTTTGGTTCTAGAGTGGGCTCCCTAAGCTGAAACAAAGAGCAAGAGCCCCAGGAAAAAAGAGGATGCAATTTCCACATGCTAATTTGCATCCACAGGTGCAAATTAATATCAAATTACTGTCCAGGTTAGCATCAGCAGCCCTTTCCCCAGTCACAGGTGGTCCTGGGTACATTACAGATGCTCAGGAACCAAACCTCTAGGGCTACTTCAGCCAGTTTTCCTGGGGCAGTAACTTTGGTTGGAGTAGGGTTGCCAACTCGGGCCTGGGAAATTCCTGGAGATTGGTGGGTAGAGCCTGTGGAGGGGGAAATCTGGGGAGGGATTTCACATGGAATCTATGGTGGGACACAGCACCCACCCTCTGAAACTGCCATTTCCTCCGGGGGACCTGCTTGTCTGCAGTCTAGAGAGCAACTGTAATGCCAGGAGAACTCCAGGCCACACCTTGAGGTAGGCAACCATAGGTTGGGATGGGGGGGAGGTTAATCCACATGGTATCCACTACCAAAACTGCTCCCCTCCACTTTGCCTTGGAAGGAAAGTAAGAGGGCCTGCCTGCCTGGTAAGGGAGGGGGCTTTCATTTGGCAAAACCATGTAGGAGTGCACCTACTAAACCTCCTCTCTATGCCCCAAGCAGCCCCAATGTAAACCATGGCCTCACACATCAGAAATTTAGCGTTCCAAGATGCTTTTTAAAGACCCCCATCAAAGGTGAGGAGCCCCATGTCCTTCAGGGCCTCAGCCTTCCCCGTCAACATTACTTTCATCTTCTCAGGATTCCATTACAGCAGTTCAGCATTGGTTCAGAGCATCTATAGCATTTCCAGGTAATTATTAACAGCTAGAAAATGTTATTTCTTTCTTTTGCCCAGACTCAACTGTCCCAAAGGACTTCCAAAATAGCTCTGTTGAATCTTTTAAGTGTTGTGATATCACTTTATTTACATACTGAGCACAGGGAAGCAAACAGACATTCATACAAGCGGATGAGTTCCCTGAAACAAGCGCATTATTTTGCCTTTCTCATCCATGGACAAAGTGTCTTCTTCCCATCTAGCCATAAAATAATCGGATGAACATATGAAGCTGCCTTATACAAAGTCATCAAGGTCATCACTGTCTTGCACATCACTGCTACTTGATCTTTAGAGCTTCCAGGGATTCAAAATGGGACCTTCTGCACGCAAAGCAGATGCTCTACCACTGAGTCACACAGCTGCAACCCAAAACTATATTCTGAGTCAGCTTTTGTCTACTCTAACTAGCAATGCCTTTCTGGGATCTCAGGTGGAGGTCATTCACATCACCGACTGCCTGAACCTTTTGACTGGTGATGCTGGGGATTGAACCTGGGACCTCCTGGCCATGAAGTAGATGCCCTACTACTGAGCTCTGGCCCCACATATATCTTTTCTGTCTTCCTTACCAACTGCATTCTGACTTAAGTGTGTGTGTGTGTGGGGGGGTGCAGTAGCCTGTAGCCATTAACCAGTAAAGTGCATTTAGTAAGCAACCTATACAAAAACCTTAAGAGAAGGTACTTTTGTTACCCAGAGGCGCTGCCTTACCCTAGGGTAACCCCAACAGCAGTGGTACCCCACTCCTGACCTGACACAGAGTCCCCCAAAGGACAGGTCAAAGAGGTCACTCTTGGTTCTAAGACACAGAGCTAGCTACAACTCTGCAAAAGCGTTTCAATTTCAGGTTGCAGAAGGCAGCCCTCCGAGACAGTCTCCAATCTCCCCCTCCACCCAGCAAGGTATGCATATGAAACAATGACGAGTTCCACCAGGTACAGTATCTGCATTCAGAGCATTCAAAGCTATTCAGAGGCCACCTGGCGAATAGCCCTTCTGTCTCCAGAACTTCATGTAGCCCTTTTGTGTAATACCTATGTCTATGTGGACATCCTTTGTCTCCACAGCTATCCTTCCTGTTCCCTCCCACAGGATACTGAGATAAACCAATCAAACATTCATATTATTAACGATTCTTCCTGATGTCTATCAGGGACCCAAGTGGGAACCTATTCAGCCTGCCTTGGCAGGACCATTAGTGGTCATCAAACCCATTCAGCCACCTCCAGTAGAGCCATCCAGCACCTGGCTAATCTCATCAGAGCTACTGTGAATCCAGACTCTGCCCCTCTAGGACCTCATTGGTCAAACCTAGGTTTTGTTCCTCCTGGTGTCACACCCCCTGGGACCCCTTATTGGTCCAGGTAATCTTTTGTCCTCACCTGAGACAAGCCCCTCAAGGCCTCCCATTGGTCCACACTGTTTTCCAATGTCTATATCCTCCAAAGCACATGGCCTTAGAGTGTGTGTCTGCCCCAGGATGCCAACTGGCAGTTCAGCCTCAAACTTTGTTTGGGCCATAATCCCTTCTCTATGGACTTAACATAAGAACATAAGAGACACCAATGTTGGATCAGGCCAAAGGCCCATCCAGTCCAACACTCCGTCACACAGTGGCCAAAAATACCAGGTGCCATCAGGAGGTCCACCAGTGGGACCAGGTCATTAGAAGCCCTCCCACTGTTGACCCCCCCCCAAGCACCTAGAAGACAGAGCATCACTTGCCCCAGAGCCCCTATCTATACCTTGTGGCTAATAGCCACTGATG
>NW_015177032.1:748152-749970 GCF_001447785.1 Gekko japonicus | reverse complement strand
TGGGTGGGTGGGGCTTGCAACACTTCCTTCACTTCTGAAGCCCCTTCCCTGGATTTGAAATTGAGGGAAAGAATCAATCTAAAGAAAGGAGAATTGGGTTTAGGGCACCTTGAAATCTGGGGCCACAGATTGCTATAGAAATAGAACTATGCTGTATGGAGCTTTCAGCATCCTTTGGAAAAGAAGGGGGAAGATGGAGGAAAATAAGCAGAGCACCTAATAAATAGGTTTTGTTGGTGTGCTACCTGCATATAGAAGATGCTGCAGGAAGGAGAAATGCCCCCTCCCAGGTTACATATCCATGGGCTGCCTTTGTCTCGTTGTGCTATTCAAGCACAGCTCAATCAAGGACGGCAAAGTACTTCTCCAGCATCATGCCGTATGGCTGCAGTTGACCTCACTCATTTACGCTGACACACGCTGCCCTCATGCTGCAAGCTGTGGGGTACTCCTCGCTCACTTTAAGCACATCTCCCCATCCCCTACCAGAGTGAGTGGCTTAAATGAGAGCAGGAGAAGGTCAAAAATAGGCCTAAGGAACCTATTAGTGTGGAATTCACCGGGTGCAGGTTGCATTGTTTCTCTGGTTTTGAGTCAGGGTGGTGAGAAGGACTGGTTTCATCCTCTCTCTCTCTCCCCCCCTCCCCTTTGCCTGTTCATGGGAGTTTAATGGGGAAGTAGGAAGAAGCTCCCCCACACACACGCATGCAAATGATTTCCCTGAGCTATTTGAGAAGGGGGGTGTACAGAATTTGCTCATCCGCCAGATGATGTGGTGGACAGACCAGGAGAAAAAGGTCACATCTCCTATGCCTTCAGCACAATTTCTTCTCTCATCTCCCCCTCTCCAGCATTGGAAGGATGGATACAAACAAGGCCACGTAGCCCACACTTGATTTCCACTGCAGCCATTACAGGGAGGCTTTGCCTCCCATCAGAAGACAGTCCTGAGACTCCCATCAGGCAAGACAGTCCCTGGAGCAGAGACACTGTGAGCTGTGGCAGGGGGCATGTGCCACTGTTGATCTGCAAAATGTAGCTATTTCTGTAAAGACAAAGGCAGCAAGGCCTTTGCCCTTCCTGCCACCCCCCACGCAGCAGTGTAATTTGTAAAGCTCCCATCTCTAGAATAGCTGGGATTGCCAATTGACCACGTTTCCACTGGCATGACCACTCCCACCCCCTTCTGGGTTTCTTCATACAATGGCAGGAAATAGGAAAGGGGAACACTTTTAACTGTTTAGTGCCTTTTAACGGAAACGAATTTGTGGAACTGCACCTTTAAGACCTTTGCAGGCTACACAAGTCTTCCAGCCTATTTTAACTTTTGTTTTCATTCCAGGCTTTTCTGTGCCTCAAAAGCGACTTCTTTAAATACTGCAGATCTCGGGGGGGCGGGTGGTGGTGGTCTGCTTCCTTTTCCCTCCTGATTATCTCCTCAGCCTGACAGAAAGGAAGAGAGAGGGAAAGAAAGAAATGTGTGCCTTAGTGGCGGCTCCTTACTGGTGGAATGAGCTCCAGGAGGAGATCAGGGCCCTGCGGAATCTTGTGTAGTTCCGCAGGGCCTGTAAGACGGAGCTCTTCCACTAGGCCCTCAACTAGGAGCTGCCCACATTACCCTCACATTACCATCAACGACCACTATTAATATCTGTGGGGGAGGCTGGCTGCAGTGAGATCGAGCCAAACCGCCTAGGAGAATGTAATCGCCTGAGCCTGCATGACACGTCATGCCATCTTGGTTGCTAATTACTGAGTGCACTTTATTCGGTAATTGCTGATTTTTTAAATGTTTTAAATGTTTTAACAGTGTTAAAT
>NW_015177032.1:736573-747224 GCF_001447785.1 Gekko japonicus | reverse complement strand
GGAAGCTGCCTATAGGGCATACTCTAATTATATAAAGAAAAATAGCCTGCCTGGAGAGATTGTGGTTAGATTTGCGAGAAGACAGACCAGAGATGCAATATTAAAGGCAACATCGGCAAATCCACTGAAATCTGGGAATATAACCATCAGAGGAGCTCATCTCATTTCTTCAAACCAATGGAATTCAGTATCGGTGGGCAATTCCTGAAGGTGTCATTTTTAAAATCAACGATAAAAGAGAGAAGATTGACTCCATTTTTAAAGCTAAAGAGTTTTTGAGACGTCAGCTGGGAACAGAGGAAGACCTGAAAGATGAAGAAACTAAATCAAGTGACTCTGCTACTTCTGGAATGGACGAGGGCTCTGTGGGTGAAGCGGGAGCGGGAGCAGTGAAAACTGTATATGACTTTAGAGACAGAAAACTGAAGTAAGGACAGAAGGACTCTGTAAACCGCCCTTTGAAGCAAAGAAGATGCTCAAGAAGTACTCTCATAAAAATTAATTTACTAACATAGAGGTGTAAAACAAGAACTCTACAAGTATATTGTGTGACTAACACTTTTAGTATTAACATATAGCTTAACACGGAAATGATCTCCTTCTCTTGGGTTTTTAGTTAGTGTGGGTATCTTTCCTTTATCCCTAGTTGTAGTCCCTCCCTATATTTTTTGTTGTAGTTTATTAGACTTATGAAAAAATAATGAAATTACCCCTTTGGGGGTTTCAAAAACAAAAAACAGTGTTAAATGTTAAGTTTTAACTGTTTTAACTGTATATGAATCTTGGCACATTGTGCCAGGCAATGTGAGCCGCCCTGAGCCCGCTTGCGGGGTGGGCAGGTTATAAATATAATAAATAAATAAATAAAATAGATTACTTAATATTTCTGTGGACTCTGCCCTTTGACCCTTCAGCTCTGTTCCTGATTTCATTGACTCCGCCTCTTGACCTCATTAGTCCTGCTCCTTAGTGGGAGGACCCTGCCTTGCTCCACCCTTGAGTGGGGTCTTCTCCTTGTTGGATTTTGTGCCCTTCAAGTGTTGGCTGCTGGAGTCAGGTCTCTGCAAATTTACATGAGCCTAGTTTCATTTGGTCCTGATGCCAGGACATTGTTGCCCTATGACGGGTTTAGAGGATGCTTTGTTTGGCTATAAGGAGCTGCAGCTGCCTCTCCACAGGTTTTGGCCTTAGTCATCTTCCTTGGTAAATAAATGCAAGCATTTGATCTCTCAAATGAGATCAAAATGGTTTCCATACATTCCAAACAAGGAATAAAGACAGATGAAAAATGTATAACAATAAACTGCATCTCTAGCCTGAAATGTGTACACGGGGGCTGGCAGACTGTGTTTGTAAGCACAAGAACATGGTTGTGCTTCCATCTGAATTGAATTCTGCATCCAAGTAAGTGTGTATATAGGATAGCATCGGGTATGCTGTGACTTTTACAGCAAATGTGTTTGACAGGTGAACATACCGTGTTCGACTGTAATAATCTGATATGACCTGATCACCAGGTCTGTTTACTTTTGCACCAAACAGCTTGATTGCTGACTGAACATGTTTGCGTAAGGGTCCATCACCCCCCCCCAAAAAAAAACACCTGAGCATGCATGAAAATGCTGCTGATCCAAACAGGTCAGCAGCCCTTAACATTGCTAAGGATTATTTAGAGGAATACTAAACAGCAGGATTGTTTTTAAACACAGCATTTATTTATGTCTGTATTATATGACTTATGAGTTATTTAGCTGCCCAGTTAAACGATTGCCTGCTGAATGGATCAGCGGTGCAGCAATGTTGCGGGCAAGCAGAACTTCATTGGGCTGTGTGAGAGTGTGCATGCGCAAAAAGCCCATTGTGCTGTACTGCAGTGTTAGGGAAGACTACACTGAAGTAAGCTGTTAAACAACCCTGAAACAGAAAAATGATCCATGGAAAAATTGGCTCCCTGTTTGCAACTAGTGAACAAGACCTGGGCCTAAATGGCAGGTCTTTGGGCATCCCTAGACTGCATCCTAAATTATTTTCTGAAGCAGCAACATGCATTTGAATCTTCCCCATCCAAGCCAGGTTTTATCTCCCCCCCCCCACCTGACACTGAATCCCAGGATTCAAGAACAAGACTTTTCTTATACCAATCGGGCAGGATCAATCAATACGGTAGCTTGAGGTGGCAGCATTCTAAAGGGGTAGAATGGATTATACCTCTGCTGTCTGTGGAGTAGCAGGGCACCATTTGTTCCTGTTCTTGCACACAAAAGCCTGCATGTGAGACCTGAAGAGCAGCTGCCAGCAGATACTGACCCTGGCAGACCAAAGGTCTAACTCAAGATAAGGCAGCTCCGTCTGTCCTTCTCTCCTGCCACAGACCACTGTCGGCTACCCTCCCGGAAGGGTTTCAAAGGGCCGCCACCTTTCAAACCACCCTTTTAGCCTTTTGAGCAGTGTGATCACATTTATCCACGTGCTGTAAAAAGCCTCAGCTGTTAAGTCCTGTGTCTTAAAGTGCTGTTAAAGGCACACGTTGGGTTTTTCCCTGGCCAGCTGGCAATCCTACCTTTCCAGCTCATTCCCCAAGTTGCCACAGTTGCAGTACATGACAGAAGCTGAACTTCTTCCTACAAATACTACTTACTCTTCTTGGCTTTTCTTCTAGCTTTCTATTGTTCACTCTGAGATGCGTACAAAAGTCTTCTGCATCTCAGATCCAGTTCTAATCTAGTCCTCACACTCGCTTTTCTGACAGAGGTAGCATAATTACCGGCACTTCAAGTCCATACTCTTCATTATTGATTGATAAATGTTCAAAAATGTTAAAATAGTTTTTACTGTCACATAATAGACTTTTGAGGCTACTTGATCCTTATCTCTTGTTGTTGCTTGTTTAATGCTTTTGATGTTCATTGTTGTTAATGATCATTTTAAAACGAATAAAAAATTTAAATCAGAAGGGGAAAAAAGTTGCCACAGGGACTTGCCTGGGACTTATACAACAGCTAGTGGTGGCACGGGTGCAGGAAGTGATGCCCGTCACCTTCTCTGCTGCTGGCAGCCGGGAGGCAGCCGAGTCCCTGTCATGTTGGGGCTGTCCTCACTGTGCTACCCGGAGAGGTTAGTGTGGTAACTTGGCTGGAACATCAGCCCTTCTCAGAATGACTGCTGACGTTCTAGTGCTGGTCCTGTTTCAGGACTAAAACTTGAGGGCAATGAAGCAACAGATTCAGAATGGACCAAAGGAAGTTCTTTACTCAACAAGTGATTCAGATGCAGAATTTGCTGCCGAAGGAAGTTACAATGGCCACAAGCACCGATGGCTTTAAAAGGGGACAATATGTATATTCATGGAGGATAGGTCTGTCAGTGGCTGCCAGCTGGGGTGACTGAAGGGGAATCTGCACAATCCGAGGCAGTAAATTCTGGAATGAATATGCCAGTGGCAGGAGGCAACCTCAGGGGAAGGCTTGGGCCTCTGTGCCCTGTTGTTGGCCCTCCAGAGGAACTGGTTGGCCCCTCTGTGAGACAGCATGGTGGACTAGGTGGACCACTGGGCTGACCCAGCCAGGCTCTTGTTATGTTCTTAACAGCCATGGCTGCTCCATTGTCTGCTTTCCAACTGCGTTTTTGTAATGTATCCAGTTCTGACCGCGTGGCCGACTGGGGCTCCATGCGGTCAAGCGAAACTGTCGAGCTTTGCTCCAGGAATCAATGGACTAAGCAGACCCTAGCCCGCACCTATCCGAGGGCTAGGTTCCTGGCCGAGAGCTTATGGTACTGTCGGCCACTGTAAATAGCCTATTGCGGTGTGGGGTGTGTGTGTTTTGGGTGGTGGTTTCATGGGGCATATATGCCGGCCTGCAAGCTGGCTAAAGTTGTCTTGTTCCTCACGAATAAAAGTATGTTAGCTGAAATCACTCGTCTGTCTGCATACTTTTCAGTTTTAAAGAAGCATTCCCACCTGGTGTCACAAAGAGAACCAAAATCATCCCTATGAGGAAAAGTTAAAGAGCTGGGAGCTTTTTAGTTTAGGAAAAAAGATAACTGGGGGGTGGGCATGGTTTATAAAATGATTCAGGGTGTATTCATGTAGATAGAGGTGGGGTTTTTTCTCTCCTCTTGCTATAATACTAGAACTCAGCCTCACCCAATGAAATGGATAGACAGTAGTTGAAGGACAAATGAGAAGAAATTATTTTTCACACAACACAGACCCTTATGAGACTCACTGCCATAGGATGTGATAACAGCCAGTTGCTTAGGTGGCTTTGAAAGGAACTTAAACAAAATCTGGCAGGGTCAAAGGCTATTTGTGGCTGATATGCATGGGCTGCTTCCACGTGAAAGTTTTGCACAGGTTTGGCACCTTTTTGGAGAATCTGAATCTATACGTTTCCCCCTAATCATCCACTTTCTGGGCTTCCTCCTGCTTTGTTGTGATCCCAACAGGAAGGTCCCACCCACATCGCCAACATTTTCCTTCCTTCAACCCCCCCCCCCCATTGACTGCCATTTTCTCATGCCATCAATTTCTTTCAGACATTTAAAATCAGAAATTGCTATACCAAAACAGTGCAGTGACAGTATAATGATCTAAGGCCAGTATTCAACTCTAAATCCTCAGCTTTCATTTCTTAAAATAATTAATTCTCTAGCCACATGAGGCTGCCAGCTCCAGGTTGGGAAATTCCTGGAGATTTTGGGGTAGAGCCTGGGGAGGGATCCTAGCAGCAGGGCATACTGCCACCGAGTCCACCACCCAAAGAGCAGCCATATTATCCAGGGGGATGGACATCAGTTCTAATTCCAGAGGGTTCCAGGCCCTACCTGCAGTGGAGGCTGGCAACTCTACAAACAGGTCTTGCCCTGGTAGGGTTACCAGCTCTGGTCTGGGAAATTCCTGGAGATTCGTAGGCAGTGCCTGGGGAGGGTGGAGTTTGGGGAAGGGAGGGAGCTTATCAGAGGTGTGATGTCACTCTAGAAATGGAAATTTCTCTAGAACTCTATGATATACTATAGAGTCCTCCCTCTAAAGCTGCCATTTCCTCTGAGGAACTGATCTCTGTAGGCTGGAGATCTGTTATAATTCTGGGAGGCCTCCCGACCCCTCCTGCAAATCAGTAAGGCTATCTTCTTCTCCGCCAGATCCCTGCAGGCAAAAAGGTGGAAACTCTCCCGAAATATATTAAATATATTGAATATGTAAACACATACAGCACTTCAAAAGAATGTTAATGCACAGGGGTCATTTCCTGCAGGAGCGCACAGGAGCGGAGCTCCGGCAGTAAAGAGCCCAGGGGGTGGGCACATGCAACAAGCCCCACCCCCTGCTCCCAGCAGCCCCCAGTCAGAGCAAGAAGCAGCCAGGTACGTTGCAGAGCCCCCCGGCCCAAACAGTCCAGTGGCACCTTTAAGACCAAGTTTTATTCAGGCACAAGCTCTCCCTCCTCTGTGAGGACAGATCTGCACGTCCCCCCCCCATAGCTAGCAATCCAAAAGAGTCCAGTGGTGGGTGTTGCCTTCTGACACACTGCCGGTGATGTCAGGGGGTATGGCCTATGCAAATAAGTTATGCTAATTAGTTATGCTAATGAGCTCCTGCACCTCTTTTTCTACGAAATGACCCCTGTTAATGCACATCCCTGACCCTCCAGTTTCTATTTTAGCTCCACCCCTTCCAAACTCTCCTGAGCCAGCCCCACCCACCAGGCCAGTCAATATTCTTTAAACTAAAGATGACATCCCTCACTTGGGACCTGCAATTTACTTGTGCAGTGGCTGTGAGTTTCTGCAACTGGAGGGAGCATTTATTTGGGGGGGGGGTTGTTTCTCCTTAGGTATGAGCTGAATTC
This sequence comes from Gekko japonicus, assembly GCF_001447785.1. NCBI lineage: Eukaryota > Metazoa > Chordata > Lepidosauria > Squamata > Gekkonidae > Gekko > Gekko japonicus. The sequence continues at coordinate 741,375 of NW_015177032.1, read as the reverse complement.
CTTCCAGGACTGGCCGGCCCCCTGGTGCTTTTAGCTATACTTTCCCCTCTCCCCCTTCTTCTCCTTCTGCATTAACAATGTAGAGGAGCAGGAGAGAGAAGTGGGAACCGAGAGGGGTCCTGGAAGAAGCACTTCCTATCCACTTCCATTCCTCATCCCCCCCCACCCCTTCAAAAGACAGAATGCCAGGGGTCCCTCGAGTTCCATTTTTGGGGCTGCTGGCCTCTTTTCCCCCCCCCCCCCCCCCGGTTGAGTGGCTTATTATGCATTCCCAGCACAAGCCATACAGACACTCAGAGCTATTTCATAAGTGCCGTAAATATAAAAGAGAGAGATGCAGGGCGGGGGGGGGGGGAATGCTGGAAATGAATTTTTTTTATTATTGAATGGTGGAGTGGGGCTGGAGGATCTATTGCATTTGGGTGGGAACACAGCGGTAGGTATAGATCACATTGTGCTGGTTCCTGCCAAGAAAAAGTGTGATCTGGCCAGACATGTGCAAAGACCAAATGATCTTTATCCAGGCTGTCTTCTTTGTTTGTGGCTTGCTGGATTATGATGGCAGGATGATGATGAAGACTGGTAATATTTAGTGGGATGAAACGCAGCTCTTCCGCATGCAGCAGGCATGGAATCTTCTGGGGGGACCGGCTTACACCTCAAGCTAGAGCATTGTGCACAGAAAGGGATACATGCACAAAATGTGTTTTCCAATTTGTGCTAAGACTTGTGCAACCTCCTGCACAGGCCTGGGAACACTGTGGAACTGGCCGACTATAGTACTGCACAACTGCTTGCGCAAGCAATTGCAGGGCCTCACTAGCTGCCCATTTCTTCTCACAGTATTTTAAAAGGCCATCTATTGTTTATATTATACGCATATGGGAAACTTTGGAGGAATTGTATATTTATTTATACCACACTTTTATCCACCAGTGGCGACCCAAAGTGAATGACAACACTGTCCTCCTCCCCTTCCCTTTTCTCACAACAACGCTTTGGGGTAGGTTAGTGTCAGGCCCCAGAGTAACCACTCTGTACGCAATAGTCCTTGATTAGGTTTATTGGTAAGAGATGGCTTCTGGTCAGGTTAACACCTTTGCCAGAACTAACAATCAATTGCACGGGGACGGGGAATGGGTTCCACCCACCAGACATACGTCACATTCTCCCAGGCTACTACAGGTCATGAAAGATAATATGACCTAACTAGCTGCATCTCAAGACTCCTGTCTCCCAAGGCCACAGGTCCAGCTGGAACCTGTGAACCATGTGAAGGTATTTATTTTTTATTTATTTAACATTCGACTTATACCCCGCTCGAACCCCTCCCATGGGGTCTCTGAGCGGCTTACATAGTAGATCATCCCTATCTATGGCACATATATTGTTAGGGGCGGGACTGCCTACCAGCACCCAGTGGGATTCGGCTTGATGTTCCGTCAGCTCGGCTCGGCTCTCGGCTTCGGCCTCTCCCATCCGCTTTCTTCAGGCTCCTCAGGTGGTCTTTTGGAGTCGGCGGGCCCATCCGACGCGTAGATCGCATTGGCGCGGCTCTGGCTCCGTCCCTCAGGCTCCGCCCCGCCTGCGCCGCTGCGTCCTCGTGCCTCCTGGGCTCTGCCTCCGGTCCACCGCTCGATGTTACATCTCCTTACTTCTGCTCGCCACCTCGACTGCCGCCGCCATTTCATGTCGCTCCGCCGCCGCCACTCGCCAAATTGCCACTGCTGGGGTTCCCACTTTACCTCCCAATGGAGGGGGGGTGCTCCCTGCCTTCTAAGGCAGGTACCCATTCATCTACTCGCTAGTTGTTATGGCTTTCGATTCGCTGGGTGGGCGGGATAGCTTCAGGAAAGTTATAAGCAGCATCTCCACACAACTCCATACATTCATTCTCACACTCTCCCCCCCTAAGAATGTCAGGGAGGACTGATAAGGTAACAAGCGGAGCCAACAGATGTGCAAAGCGGGCAGGGGTTACAAAAGTGAGCATTAGCACCAATAGGGCATCAGTACACAATCATTGATCATGGTACAAAGATAGGCATCACTCATGGTAGGAGTCCAATCCTGACATACCACCCCCCCTTAAACTCACCCTCCCCCCAGTTTGTCAGGATACATTTTGTGGAACCTTCGAAGAAGGGTGGGGGCCCTAACATGTTTGGAAGCAACCCATTCATTTTCTTCTGGACCAAAATCTTTCCATTTGATGAGGTACTGTAACTGCCCATGAAACTACTGGGAAACACCTCCTCAATTACATGGCGAAGTTCCCCATCGATCCGGAGAGGAGGCGGAGCTGGAGGTTTGTGTGCCCAGGGCGAAGGTCCTGGATCCCGTTTCAAGAGTCTGTAATGAAACACAGGATGCAGAGAACACAAAGATTTAGGGAGCTCAAGTTTAACAGCCACTTTGTTAATGATGTGTACAACCTTAAAGGGTCCTACATATTTCCACCCCAACTTTCGGCGGGGCTGCAGTCCCTTTATATGCTTGGTAGAAATGTATACAGAGTCACCAGGGGCAAGATCCCACTCTGGGCATCTATTCCCATCAGCATATGTCTTATAGTTCTTTTTGGCTTTTACTAAAGTCTCTTGGAGCACCTCCCAATTCTTTGTGACGTTAGACCACCATAGCTGTGCATCACTGGTGATGGGCTGGGTTAAGTCAACCATAGGAAGAGAGTCCCCTTCATACCCGTGAACTGCTTTGAAGGGGCTCATCCCAATCGAGCTGTGAACTGAATTATTATAGCTGTATTTGGCAAACGGGAACAGAGACACCCAGTTATCCTGCTGGTAGTTCACATAACACCGTAACACTTGTTCCAGGATTTGGTTAATCCGCTCTGTCTGGCCATCCGTCTTGGGGTGGTGACTACTACTCACCCTGCATTCAACCCCAAGGAGCTTCATGAGTTCCTTCCAGAACTTTGCAACGAATTGGGAACCGCGGTCACTCACGACCTTTTGAGGCAACTCATGCAGCCTGATCACGTGTTGCAGGAAGAGGGCGGCCAACTGCTTAGCAGTGGGAATGCTTTTACACGGTATGAAATGAGCTTGCTTGGAAAAAAGATCCACCATCACCCAGATTACTGTCTTCCCTTGACGGGCTGGTAAATCGGTGATAAAATCCATAGAAATGGAGTAGGTGCGGTCGGGAGTTTTCAAGGGTTGCAACTGGCCTAGACACACACACACCCCGTTTACTCATAATACAGGTTTGACAAGTAGCTACGTAGGTTGAAATTCTTTTCTCATGCCTGGCCACCAGAACTGCCGGAAGAGGAGATTGGATTTATACCCCACCCATCACTACCCGAAGGAGTCTCAGAGTGGCTTACAATCTCCTTTCCCTTCCCCTCCCCACAACAGACACCCTGTGAGGTAGGTGGGGCTGAGAGAGCTCTTTCCAGAGCTGCTTTTTCAGGAACAGCTCTGAAAAAACTTGTGACTGACTCAAGGTCATACCAGCAGCTGCCTGTGGAGGAGTGGGGAATCAAACCCAGTTCTCCCAGATTAGAGTCCATGCTCCTAAGCACTACACCAAGTTGGCTCTTCAGAGACTATAAAAAATTGTCATGCTGCTGACTAATGTTCCCTCTAAGCTGTGGAGTCTTGTGAGCAAAAATTCTACTTCGTGAGCTCCTGGCATTAAAGTTGTGAGGGAGCGATTTGGCTGCTGCATCAATCAGTTTGCTCTGGAGCCCCGTCCTTCCTGAGTGGAGACAAAAATGTGTGAGCCGGAGGCTAAAAAACTGTGAGCTGGCTCACACTGACTCAGCTTAGAGGGAACACTGACATTTGTGACTATATTTCAAGTCGTTATGGCAGGGTATGGGGAAAAGTTTTCAATTAGCCATAATCGTGCCTCGGATTAACCTCGTTGGCTGTGATACTGCCACTGACCTCCAGACTGTAGAGAGCAGTTCCCCCGCAGTATGCTTTGGAGGGCAGACTCTACGGCATAGCACCCTGCTGAGGCACTTCCCCTCCCCAGCCCTTGCAACCTGGGTCCCTGGAGAGCCACTGCCAGTCGAAGTAGACAATGCTGACCTGGATAAGGCAGCTTCCTGTGCTCACGGGGACAGTCTGGGAGAACGGCCAGAGTCCAGGGGCTTTGTGGACTTCTGAGGACGTAAGCCAGCATGGCCATTGCTCTCCCTCCGCTCCCAGCCGTGATAGTTCTGGGACAGCAAAGGTGCCTTGAGTGCCCGAGGCACACGGATCCAGCCGTGCTTCGAGACAGATGCCATCAAGGAGCCTCTGAGGCGCCCAGTGCCTCCTGCGTCCAATAAAGGGCAAAGACTGCGATGTAAGGAAGAGGCCATCAATGTGTGTGTCTTGCCGGGGCTTCAGGGGAGGCGCTTTTTTTCTTTATTCTCACACAAGGGCAGCAATGAAATTAAAGGTAATTGTGAGGACCGAAGATTCAATAAAACCCAGGGAGGATGTCAGGTGAGGGTAGGGGCTGCGTAGCCATTTCTGTAAATTGAACAGATGTTCCCTGCCGGTGCCAATAATCAGTTACTGATGACGCTGTTAAGCAAACAGCACCGAGCCTGCCTCAGGTGCTCTGGTGCTGATAGGGGACATCTGTTACCGCCACCTTTGAACCGTTTGCAACAAGGAGCGGGGGTGGGGGCGGGGGCTGTGCAGGCTCCTCTCTCTCTCTCTCTCTGACCAGGGTTTAATGAGGCCTGGTGCTGTTAAGTCAAGCTAACCAGCGGCTGCCTTTCCTGATGCTTCAGGGAAGCAAAAAGGCTGTGTTGTGGGACAGGCAGGGCACCTCTC